>NC_053121.1:37363805-37371305 GCF_010015445.1 Perca fluviatilis | reverse complement strand
GTTCATATTCCTTAGGTTAGCATACCGAATTTTATAAGTAGACTCGAGCCTCTCTACAGCTCATAAATCTTCTAATACTTCAGATAATACTTCAGATACAGTATTAGGGGACCACTAAGGTCTATATAAAAGAGACTTCAGATACAGTATTAGGGGACCACTAAGGTCTATATAAAAGAGACTTCAGATACAGTATTAGGGGACCACTAAGGTCTATATAAAAGAGACTTCAGATACAGTATTAGGGGACCACTAAGGTCTATATAAAAGAGACTTCAGATACAGTATTAGGGGACCACTAAGGTCCATATAAAGAGACTTCAGATACAGTATTAGGGGACCACTAAGGCCTATATAAAAGAGACTTCAGATACAGTATTAGGGGACCACTAAGGTCTATATAAAAGAGACTTCAGATACAGTATTAGAGGACCACTAAGGTCTATAAAAGAGACTTCAGATACAGTATTAGGGGACCACTAAGGTCTATATAAAGAGACTTCAGATACAGTATTAGGGGACCACTAAGGTCTATATAAAAGAGACTTCAGATACAGTATTAGGGGACCACTAAGGTCTATATAAAGAGACTTCAGATACAGTATTAGGGGACCACTAAGGTCTATATAAAAGAGACTTCAGATACAGTATTAGGGGACCACTAAGGTCTATATAAAAGAGACTTCAGATACAGTATTAGGGGACCACTAAGGTCTATATAAAAGCATAACCACACCCCTGGCGTGTAACTGTTGGAGTAGATTTGCTGGGGATGCAGCAATTACTTTATAATTAAAGCAACATAAGGAGAGCCGTGCTAGAATATTCCCCCGTGCCAAGATTTCAGCAACAAGGAATATATAATAATTGTATTTTCATTGATTGTCAGAAAGTTGTTTTTCAGCCCCCCCCCAATGTGTAAAGACTTATCTATCTTTATATTGTTCACACAGCTGCCGGCAACATGAACCGATTTGCATTTTAATTTAACCCATAATTCTAGAAATGTGTTGTCAAAAACGTGCAAAACAATTTGAATGCATTTAAAAGTAATAGCTGCAGAGACGCTCATGATTCCTGTGGGTATATGTAGCATCTTTTAACATTTTTTTAACATCTTTTTCAGTCCTTCCAGAAAAATGTGGAGTTTCTTTGTGATTGTCGCGGGAAAAAAATCCTTGATTATGCGGCACGTTTTCTTAAAAAATGCGAGGGAATATGCGGGATATTTAGGCAATTTTATTCGATGAAATTGCAGGAACTTGCAATGATGTTCACGTCGCGTAATTACGTCACTTCATAACGTTCCCATGGCAACAGGGGAAATAGCTGCTCGTGGAAGTAAACCCGCAACATTTTTCAACTTTCTGCTAAGATATATTATATACAGTACAGGCCAAAGTTGACACACCTTCTCATTCAATGTGTTCCTTTATTTTCATGACTATTTACATTGTAGATTCTCACTGAAGGCAACTAATGAATGAACACATATGGAATTATGTACTTACACAAAAGGTGGAAATAACTGAAAACATGTCTTATATTTTAGATTCTTCAAAGTAGCCACCCTTTCGCTTTTTGATAACTCTGCAAACCCTTGGTGTTCTCTCAATGAGCTTCATGAGGTAGTCACCTGAAATGGTTTTACCTTCACAGGTGTGCTTTGTCAGGGTTCATTAGTGGAAGTTTTTCCTTTATTAATAAAAAGCAAAGGGTGGCTACTTTGAAGAATCTAAAATATAAGACATGTTTTCAGTTATTTCACACTTTTTTGTTAAGTACATAATTCCATATGTGTTCATTCATAGTTTTGATGCCTTCAGTGAGAATCTACAATGTAAATAGTCATGAAAATAAAAAGGAAACACATTGAATGAGAAGGTGTGTCCAAACTTCTGGCCTGTACTGTACGTAACTATGAGTAGCATCTTTTACATTATAGTCCTATTTTACAAAAAATGCAAATAAGTGCATCGTTTTCAGTCCTTCCAGAAAAATGCAGAGTTTTTTTGTGATTGTTGCGGGGCAAAAATCCTTGATTATGCGCCACATTTTCTTAAAAAATGCGATGGAATATGCTATATATGATATTTATGCAATTTGATGCGATTAAATTACAGGAACTTGCAAAAACTGCAGTTTGATGAAAAAGAGAAAAAGAAAAGTGATTCTCCTCCTCAACACTCTGCTTTTCGATGATGTTCACGTCGCGTAATGACATCACTTCATAACGTTCCCGTGGCAACGGGGGCTAAACGGCCGCTCTCGTGTGAAGTAAACGCAACATTTTTCAACTTCCTGCTAAGATATATTACGGGACTTTTTTTGCAACAGAAATGCGGGGATTATGACATCATGCAAGCCCTGCATATTTTGCACGGAAATCGGCAATTTATGCGGCGAAAGTGCATAAATATGTGGACGTTGGCTGATTATGCGTCGAATAATGCGATCGCATAATCACTTTTGTCTGGAGGGACTGATTTACTGAGTTCATGTGCAACAATTTAAATTAATTCAAAAGTAATAGCTGCAGAGACGCTCATGATTTCTGTGGGTATACGTAACTATGAGCAGCATCTTTTACATAATAGTCATATTTTATATATTAAAAAAAATGCAAATAAGTGCATCTTTTTAAGAGGGAACCTGAACCTAAAAAAACCCCTCCCCCGACCTTCTTGGGGATGCAACAGCTTCTTCCTTCCAAAACACAATACTCCTCACACTGTACACTAGAGCACTTGGTGAGAAAAAAACCCCCCATATAAAAACAAAAAAAAAAAAAAAAAAAAAAAAAAAAAAAAAAAAAAAAAAAAACTTGCTAAGGAAACACACACACAAAAAAAAACACAAAAAAAAACCAAAAAAAAAAACACAACACAAGGGCGCATCCACTGGCTGATAAAGAAGCCTCTTGCCAGCACAAGACAGGTGGGTGAGTAAAACCCTCTCCCCCCCCCCCCCCCCCCCCCCCCCCTCGATGGTTTAAAAGTTGTAAGCATCGGCATGCACCGATCTGTTCGTGTTTGCGGTAATGAGGCAAATCACCCGCAGCATCTTCTCTCTCTCTCCTCTCTCTCCCCTCTCTCTCTCTCTCTCCCTCTCTCTCCCTCTCTCTCCCTCTCTCTCTCTCTTCTCTCCCTCTCTCTCCTCCTCTCTCCCCCCCTCTCTCCCCCTCTCCCTCCCCCCCCCTCTCCCCTCTCTCTCTCTCTCTCTCCCTCTCTCTCTCTCTCTCTCTCTCTCTCTCTCTCTCTCCCTCTCTCTCCGTCTCTCTCCCTCGCGTGAATCTGGAAGGATTTCACAAGTTAGACTTCATAGGCTAATCTCACTCCATGACTCTAATTAACGCATCATTAAAAGCATAATTCAGATAATTATAATTTCTCACTTTTTAAATGAGGAGACGGGGAAAGGGAAAGGGTGTCTGAGGAGCCAATTTAGTGAGTGGAACAGACTCTGAGGCGGGAGATGGGTGGGTGGAGAGAAAGAGAAGCTGCACGCAATGACAACTGAATAAAAAACCTGCAGCCGCTAAAGTGTGTGAGAAGGAGAAGGAGAAGGAGAAGGAGGAGAAGGAGAAGAAGGAGAAGAAGGAGAAGAAGGAGAAGAAGGAGAAGAAGAAGTGAGACTCACATCACCATGTTTCCTGCTGGAGAGGTCGCGCGTGTCGGCCGGCCAGCTGGTATTTATAGACTTCACTGAAGCCGATTCTGGCATTTTCACACCGAATATATTCAGGCTCCATTTTGGTTTAAGAAGGAAATATCTTTTGCTTTTGTTTCCCCTCTCTCATTCCCCCTGCTCCTCCTCGCTCTCCACTCATGTTCTGACGTCTTCGGAATGATCTTCGGTCGATTGATCTTCTCGACTTCTTCGATCCTCGACTTTCTCTTCTGATCCTCTCGGATCTCTCGACTTTCCGGATCTTCATTCATCTTCTCTTTTCGATCTCGGATCCTCGACTTCGGATTGATCGAAAATTTCGATGTTCGACTTCGATTCTTCGATCTTTCGAATTGATCCCGTTGACTTCGATTCCTGGATTTTCGAATCTGTTCATCTCGATTGATCTCGATCTCGAAATTGTTCTGATCTTCATTGATTCCGATTAGCTTCTTCGACTTCACGAGTTTCTTCGACTTTATCTCTTCATCCTCTATTTATGTTTCTCTTCTTATCTCCTGTTCTCGACCTCGAAATGAGCCTCTTCATTCCTCTCTATTCTCTTATTCCTCACTTCTTTATTCCCCTTTCGAGCCTGGCGTTTTCTTTTTCGAACGAGCCACTTTACTGAAAGACTCAGGATTTGTTCAGATTGAGATGGACCCTCGAATAGCGGATGATATTCATTTTCGATGACTATTGACCATGACCATTTATTTATTTTAAAGATTTGATCGAACTTTCGAGACTTGGCCAATATTTCACCATTTTCAAACCAATCCACCCATTTCACCGTAAACATCCAGCACCACCTGAAGCTTAAGAGAAGCATTTTCTCTCCTGTTTTTAGGAGCGCCTGGTTTATCACCTAGGGTAGGTAGGTGTGGTACGTGTGTGTGTGTGTGTGTGTGTGTGTGTGTGTGTGTGTGTGCAGAATATCAGCAGGTACAGATTTCAAGTTGTGTGGTGTCATCAGGAGGTGCAGCTTCCTGGCGACTGTCCAAATCAATTATCCCTTCTCACACACACACACACACACACACACACACACACACACCACACACACACACACAGATACACACACACACACACTACAAAAACACACACACACCACACAACACACACACACACACACACACACACACACACACACACACACACACACACACACACACACACACACACACACACACACACACACACACACACACACACACCACACACACACACACACACACACACACACACACACACACACACACACACACACACCTCCGCTCTCTCATCAGAGGTGTGAATGAGGTAAGCATCGTTTTCTGTAAATCTGAATTTGTGAGCTGCACTTTTTAAAAAGGACGACTCCACTAAAAACCGTACCAATCGTTAGCGTAACGAAGGCTCGCCGTCTCCAGGCGTGGGCGCCGTCTTCAGGCGTGGGCGCCGTCTCCAGGCGTGGGCGCCGTCTCCAGGCGTGGGCAGAGGATAGGAGTGGAGCGGATGTCCAGTCGGGACCAGAGCCTCTGGGTTCTGTAACAGAAATCAGGTTTTTAGAGGCCATGTGACCGGTTAGACACCATGTGACTGGTTAGAGACCATGTGACTGTTTAGAGGCCATGTGACTGGTTAGAGACCATGTGACCGGTTAGAGACTTGTGACCGGTTAGAGACCATGTGACTGGTTAGAGACCATGTGACTGGTTAGAGACCTTGTGACTGGTTAGAGACCATGTGACTGGTTAGAGACCATGTGACTGGTTAGAGACCATGTGACTGGTTAGAGACCATGTGACTGGTTAGAGACCATGTGACTGGTTAGAGACCATGTGACTGGTTAGAGACCTTGTGACTGGTTAGAGACCATGTGACTGGTTAGAGACCATGTGACTGGTTAGAGACCATGTGACTGTTTAGAGACCATGTGACTGGTTAGAGACCATGTGACTGTTTAGAGACCATGTGACTGTTTAGAGACCATGTGACTGTTTAAAGACCATGTGACTGTTTAGAGACCATGTGACTGGTTAGAGACCATGTGACTGTTTAGAGACCATGTGACTGTTTAGAGACCATGTGACCTGTTTAGAGACCATGTGACTATTTAGAGACCATGTGACTGTTAAGAGACCATGTGACTGTTTAGAGACCATGTGACTGGTTAGAGACCATGTGACTGGTTAGAGGCCATGTGACTGGTTAGAGACCATGTGACTGGTTAGAGACCATGAGACTGGTTAGAGACCATGTGACTTGGTTAGAGACCATGTGACTTGGTTAGAGACCATGTGACTTGGTTAGAGACCATGTGACTGGTTAGAGACCATGTGACTGGTTAGAGACCATGTGACTTGGTTAGAGACCATGTGACTTGGTTAGAGACCATGTGACTGGTTAGAGGCCATGTGACTGGTTAGAGGCCATGTGACTGGTTAGAGGCCATGTGACTGGTTAGAGGCCATGTGACCGGTTAGACACCATGTGACTGGTTAGAGACCATGTGACTGTTTAGAGGCCATGTGACCGGTTAGAGACCATGTGACCGGTTAGAGACCTTGTGACTGGTTAGAGACCTTGTGACTGGTTAGAGACCATGTGACTGGTTAGAGACCTTGTGACTGGTTAGAGACCATGTGACTGGTTAGAGACCATGTGACTGGTTAGAGACCATGTGACTGGTTAGAGACCTTGTGACTGGTTAGAGACCATGTGACTGGTTAGAGACCATGTGACTGGTTAGAGACCTTGTGACTGGTTAGAGACCATGTGACTGGTTAGAGACCATGTGACTGGTTAGAGACCATGTGACTGGTTAGAGACCATGTGACTGTTTAGAGACCATGTGACTGGTTAGAGACCATGTGACTGTTTAGAGACCATGTGACTGTTTAGAGACCATGTGACTGTTTAGAGACCATGTGACTGGTTAGAGACCATGTGACTGGTTAGAGACCATGTGACTGTTTAGAGACCATGTGACTGTTTAGAGACCATGTGACCTGTTTAGAGACCATGTGACTATTTAGAGACCATGTGACTGTTAAGAGACCATGTGACTGTTTAGAGACCATGTGACTGGTTAGAGGCCATGTGACTGGTTAGAGACCATGTGACTGGTTAGAGACCATGTGACTGGTTAGAGACCATGAGACTGGTTAGAGACCATGTGACTTGGTTAGAGACCATGTGACTGTTTAGAGACCATGTGACTGGTTAGAGACCATGTGACTGTTTAGAGACCATGTGACTGGTTAGAGACCATGTGACTGGTTAGAGACCATGTGACTGGTTAGAGACCATGTGACTTGGTTAGAGACCATGTGACTTGGTTAGAGACCATGTGACTGGTTAGAGACCATGTGACTGGTTAGAGGCCATGTGACTGGTTAGAGGCCATGTGACTGGTTAGAGACCATGTGACTTGGTTAGAGACCATGTGACTGGTTAGAGACCATGTGACTGGTTAGAGGCCATGTGACTGGTTAGAGACCATGTGACTGTTTAGAGACCATGTGACTGGTTAGAGACCATGTGACTGGTTAGAGACCATGTGACTGTTTAGACACCATGTGACTGTTTAGACACCATGTGACTGGTTAGAGACCATGTGACTGGTTAGAGACCATGTGACTGGTTAGAGACCATGTGACTGTTTAGAGACCATGAGACTGGTTAGAGGCCATGTGACTGGTTTGAGGCCATGAGACTGGTTAGAGACCATGTGACTGGTTAGAGACCATGTGACTTGATTAGAGACCATGTGACTGTTTAGAGACCATGTGACTGGTTAGAGACCATGTGACTGGTTAGAGACCATGTGACTGGTTAGAGACCATG
>NC_053121.1:37356305-37361305 GCF_010015445.1 Perca fluviatilis | reverse complement strand
CTGTGACAGGAAACTGAATATCTTTGACATTTGGGGACGTCATCTTGGGGCTTTTTTTTGGTAAACACTGATCCACATTTTTCACCATTTTCTGACATTTTCGAGACCAAACAACTCATCCATTCATCCAGATAACAATCGTTAGTTGCTGCCCTAAATTCCAGACTTGAAAAGAAAGTAATTTGTCATATTTCGCTTCTAGATTTTGTGCTTTATGGACCTTTGGGGATGAGCGATTCCTTTTAAAATATATTAGAGGAAATGTAAAGCCTCACCACCAGAACCTGAAGTACTTCAGTGAATGCAATCACTGTGCAAACCTTGTTTCCCATCCCAGAAGGTTGGTTTCCTCCGGTATATCTGAAGTGTTTCTGCGTTTGGCTGCAGAAGGCCCGGAGCTGCAGATGGCCGCCTCGTGCCCAGTCCGAAATCTTCTCCACACAAGATGTCTGGACCGGCTCCCGCTCGCCAACGGGCCGGCTGCAAACACAATGACGAACGGCCAGTCACTTCTCCGGCGTCGTCTTCCTCACAAAGCCCGATCTGAGAGGGAGAGAACGGGCCTCGAGTCGACACTTCACCCTCCACCTGCTGCACGAGTCTGAGACGAGCCGAGGCAGATTCATCTGCCGCTCTCCTAAAAATAGACGCATTGGAAAACACAGAGCAGTTTGTCAGGGTATTTTAAGTAGACCGAATTAATGAATCTGTAGATTAGATGTCGTTTTAATTTAACAGAAAGAGGCTAAACTTTAATATCTTTTTTGCACTTTCAATACACCAACTTCTTCTTTAGTTTCTATTCCAAAATATCTTTTTTAAAAGCACAATTATCCGTCATGATTTCATGCCATTAATCATGTCATCAGTGTAGGTGTTTCTGTCTTTTTCTGTCTTTTTCCAGCGATTTTATTATTTTGGATCGGCACATTTTCCATTGTTCTTCAGCATTGTTCTTCAAGCATTTTGGAGGGATCGTTTGTGCCCCCCCCCCCTCCTCTGGTGGTGGGTGTGTGAGGCCTGACCCAAACAGACGCCTGGCGGTGAGAGCCCAGCTTCCTCCCAGATGATGTGGCCATCGGCGGTGGGAGTTTGGCTCCGGTTCTGCCTGACGTCTCCGTGTGGGCGTCGGTCTGGATTTGGGCTTCCGTGCTGGAGGTTTGGGGACAGATCACGTAGGAGTTGAGGGCACTGTGGGCTGGAGACAAACAAATGCTTGATAAAGGGAGAAACATGTCGAAAAAAGGCGGCAAAAACGTTAGAAAAAAAGGGCAAAAACTTTGAAAATAAGTGGCAAAAATGTAGAAAAAAAGGGTCAAAAGCGTAGAAAAAAGTGTCAAAAAAAGAAAAAAGCGGCAAAAACATAGAAAAAAAGGGCAAAAAAAGTCGGAATATTTCAAGAAAAAAAATTCAGAATATTTCAACAAATAAAGTCGGAATATTTCAACAAAAAAAAGTTGTAATATTTCGACAAATTCAGTTGTAATATTTCAACAAAAAAGTCGGAATATTTCAAGAAAAAAAAGTCTGAATATTTCAAGAAAAAAAAGTCTGAATATTTCAAGAAAAGAAATTCAGAATATTTCAACAAATAAAGTCGGAATATTTCAACAAAAAAAAGTCTGAATATTTCGACAAATTCAGTTGTAATATTTCAACAAAAAAGTCGGAATATTTCAACAAAAAAAGTCGGAATATATAAATATATATACTGTCTATGATTAGACTACACCACTGCTCTAATCTGAACTCCGATCACAAACCTCTCGGCTCTTAAGTTGTGTTTCTGGTTAACCGGTTAAAGTCAACAAAAAAAAGTCGGAATATTTTAACAAAAAAAGTCGGAATATTTCAACAAAAAAAAGTCAGAATATTTCAACAAAAAAAGTCTGAATATTTCAAGAAAAAAAATTCAGAATATTTCAACAAAAAAAGTCGGAATATTTCAAGAAAAAAAATTCAGAATATTTCAACAAATAAAGTCGGAATATTTCAACAAATAAAGTCGGAATATTTCAACAAAAAAAGTCGGAATATTTCAACAAAAAAGTCGGAATATTTCAACAAAAAAAAGTCGGAATATTTCAACAAAGAAAAGTCAGAATATTTTAACAAATAAAGTCGGAATATTTAAAAAAAAATTAGTGTTCAACAAAAAGCGGAATATTTAAAAAAAAAGATCGGAATATTTCAACAAAAAAAAGTCGGAATATTTCAACAAAAAAAGTCGGAATATTTCAACAAAAAAAAGTCGGAATATTTCAAGAAAAAAAATTCAGAATATTTCAACAAATAAAAGTCGGAATATTTCAACAAAAAAAAGTCTGAATATTTCGACAAATTCAGTTGTAATATTTCAACAAAAAAGTCGGAATATTTCAACAAAAAAAAGTTAGAATATTTCAACAAAAAAAAGTCAGAATATTTCAACAAAAAAAGTCGGAATATATAAATATATATACTGTCTATGATTAGACTACACCACTGCTCTAATCTGAACTCCGATCACAAACCTCTCGGCTCTTAAGTTGTGTTTCTGGTTAACCGGTTAAAGTCAACAAAAAAAAGTCGGAATATTTTAACAAAAAAAGTCGGAATATTTCAACAAAAAAAAGTCAGAATATTTCAACAAAAAAAGTCGGAATATTTCAAGAAAAAAAATTCAGAATATTTCAACAAAAAAAGTCGGAATATTTCAAGAAAAAAAATTCAGAATATTTCAACAAATAAAGTCGGAATATTTCAACAAATAAAGTCGGAATATTTCAACAAAAAAAGTCGGAATATTTCAACAAAAAAGTCGGAATATTTCAACAAAAAAAGTCGGAATATTTCAACAAAGAAAAGTCAGAATATTTTAACAAATAAAGTCGGAATATTTAAAAAAAAAAGTCGGAATATTTCAACAAAAAAGTCGGAATATTTAAAAAAAAAAATCGGAATATTTCAACAAAAAAAGTCGGAATATTTCAACAAAAAAAGTCGGAATATTTCAACAAAAAAAGTCGGAATATTTCAAGAAAAAAAATTCAGAATATTTCAACAAATAAAGTCGGAATATTTCAACAAAAAAAAGTCTGAATATTTCGACAAATTCAGTTGTAATATTTCAACAAAAAGTCGGAATATTTCAACAAAAAAGTTAGAATATTTCAACAAAAAAAAGTCAGAATATTTCAACAAAAAAAGTCGGAATATATAAATATATATACTGTCTATGATTAGACTACACCACTGCTCTAATCTGAACTCCGATCACAAACCTCTCGGCTCTTAAGTCGTGTTTCTGGTTAACCGGTCGCCACAGCGCTCAACGTGAACATCTTGCATAAACAAAGACTTCAGACGGCGAGCAGAACGGTTTACAGTAACTGACACCAGACGCCTGTCGCTCGTAAACGTGCAATTATGGATTTCACAGATTTACTGCTGTCAGAGCGAGGAAAACCGCAACAGAGACACGCAGACATAAAGATCTTTATCTGGTGGTGTGTCAGATGATTCATGGTAAAGAGCTGCAGGGACTGACGAGAAACTCACTCTTACTCACAGACTGGCAGGTTTCAACACTGTAAGCTACAAAAAAAATAATAAAAAGTCACAAAGAAATCTAATAGAGCCACATAACGTTGAAAAAAATGACAAATTTGGATAAAAAAAGTTTCAAAAAGGCTGAAAAAAGCAATAAAAATGTTGGAAATAACTTCCAAAATTGTGAAAAAAGGTCACAAAGTACAAAGTACAAGGTCGAAAAAACTTCAAAAACATAGAAATGCTAAAAAAAATGTTAAAAAAGAGACAAAAACATTGAAAAATTAAACTTAGAAAAAGGTTACAAAAGGACCAGGCTAATGTACCAGAGTCTGGTAGGACCTGGCTAATGGACCAGAGTCTGGTAGGACCAGGCTAATGTACCAGAGTCTGGTAGGACCAGGCTAATGTACCAGAGTCTGGTAGGACCAGGCTAGTGGACCAGAGTCTGGTAGGACCAGGCTAATGTACCAGAGTCTGGTAGGACCAGGCTAGTGTACCAGAGTCTGGTAGGACCAGGCTAATGGACCAGAGTCTGGTAGGACCAGGCTAGTGTACCAGAGTCTGGTATATGTAGGACCAGGCTAGTGTACCAGAGTCTGGTAGGACCAGGCTAATGTACCAGAGTCTGGTAGGACCAGGCTAGTGTATCAGAGTCTGGTAGGACCAGGCTAGTGTATCAGAGTCTGGTAGGACCAGGCTAATGGACCAGAGTCTGGTAGGACCAGGCTAGTGTACCAGAGTCTGGTAGGACCAGGCTAATGGACCAGAGTCTGGTAGGACCAGGCTAGTGTACCAGAGTCTGGTAGGACCAGGCTAATGTACCAGAGTCTGGTAGGACCAGGCTAATGGACCAGAGTCTGGTAGGACCAGGCTAGTGTACCAGAGTCTGGTATATGTAGGACCAGGCTAGTGTACCAGAGTCTGGTATATGTAGGACCAGGCTAGTGTACCAGAGTCTGGTATATGTAGGACCAGGCTAATGTACCAGAGTCTGGTAGGACCAGGCTAGTGTACCAGAGTCTGGTAGGACCAGGCTAGTGTACCAGAGTCTGGTAGACTAGTGTACCAGAGTCTGGTAGGGTGATATCAGCTAAATTGGGCCACTTTTTGGTAAATCGTTTGGGACAATAATACAATACCATATATGCCTTTTACATGTGTTTTTATGATTAATAATGACTGTTTTTGATAATTTTGTGTTGAAATTATTTAATAAAATATAATTATTTAGGCCCTACAGTTCTTGAAACATCAGCTCTGCCAACATTTTTTGCATGAGCAGTTTCAGGTAAAATGGGCCAGCAGCTTCAGGTAAAATGGGCCAGTCAAACTGCAAAGGGAAATAGTCATTTATCATCAATTTTAATTTTAAAACACAGTTGCTTATACAGCCACATAACATTTAAACTGCATTAAACAAACAAACATGCATATGTGCCATTCAAAAAACATTTTGGGTGCAAACC
>NC_053121.1:37341305-37351305 GCF_010015445.1 Perca fluviatilis | reverse complement strand
ACGGGAAGAGAAGGAACTGCTAAGGAGGAAAAGGGTAACAAAAGAGAGATGAAGACGAGCAAACGTTGGAGAAGGAAATAGCAGAAAAACAAGAAATGGAGAAAGAAAGGCAGCGAGGAGAGAAAGAGGATGGAGAGAAAGGAGACAAAGAGAAAGATGAGGCAACAGCAAGGAGGAGGAGGAAGGACAAAAAGAGACAGCAGGATGGCTGGAGACGAAAGTGGGGGTTTGACGAGGCAGATAAAGACAAAAAAAGGTGAAATGTTGGAGGAGCGAATGTGGGAATTGATCAGAGAAAAAGAGGAAGGGACGGTGAGAAAGGAGTGAGAAAATTGAAATGGGAGAAAAGATGAAACACGAGAATATAAAGCCAGTGGTGTAGTCTACGTTATATGCAGCTATACACAGTATATCAACGGAGAAAGCTTTCCATATTCCCTCTTAAAAATGCCCAATGATACGCAACAACATACTTTACATTATATTTTAGACATATTTTGAATTGTCATCTGTGTTTTTCTCCTTCACATAGGCTAAATAAAGGGACTTCCACTGTAAATTGATGCAGAAAGTGTATCAGAATACAGGAAATGAAGTCTTTGATGCTCAAAACTTCCCTGGGGGAGGACACCCTGACCCCCACTATTTCAAGAAAAAAGTTGTAATATTTCAACAAAAAAAGTCGGAATATTTCATACAAAAATTACGGAATATTTTAACCAAAAAAGTCGGAATATTTCAACAAAGAAAGTCGGAATATTTTAACAAAAAAAGACGGAATATTTTAACAAAAAAAGACGGAATATTTTAACAAAAAAAGACGGAATATTTCAACAAAAAAAGTCTGAATATTTCAACAAAGAAAGTCGGAATATTTTAACAAAGAAAGTCGGAATATTTCAACAAAGAAAGTCGGAATATTTCAACCAAAAAAGTCGGAATATTTCAAGAAAGAAAGATGGAATATTTAAATAAATAAAGATGGAATATTTCAACAAAAAAAGTCGGAATATTTCAACAAATAAGGTCGGAATATTTCAACAAAGAAAGTCAGAATATTTCAACAAATAAAGTCGGAATATTTCAACAACAAAAAATCTGAATATTTCGACAAAGAAAGACAGAATATTTACAATTTACAAATACAATGTGATCTCACTTAATAGGACATAGAAGTCCACAGCTGACCTGGAACGGCACGTTGAGCTGATCGGATATGAAGATGAAATCTGACGCATAGTTTCACTGTTAAAACTGATAAAATAATTGCTGTCTGTGGTTCTGTATTTGGGCTGTGGCAATAATTTAGAAAAATAATAGCTCGCAGCAACATTATGGAAAAAGAGAACTATGAACTAAGATCATTTTTGGAACTGTGAACTTAGTTCAAAATGTTGAAGTATGAACTATGAACTAGTTCATTTTAAAATTTGTGAACTGAACTTCATGTAGAAAGTGAACTTTCCCAACACTGCCAACTGGGTGTGTGCATATATATATATATATATATATATATATATATATATATATATATATATATATGCAGTATACCCACTACAATACATTACACCACTGGATAAAGCAGAAGAGAGAAGACAGAAAGGAGGGAAGACTAAAAAGAAAACGCTTGAGAAGTCAAACAGGAAGCGATGAAATGAAGAGAAGACAAAATGTGTTGATAATGGAAAGAAAAGAGGGAGCGTTGGAGAGAGACGGAGGGTGAGAGTGTGGAGGAAGAGCGATAAAAATAGAACGGGAGGTGAGGAGGAAGAGGAGGAGGAGAGAGAGCATGTTGAAAGAAGAGGAGGAGGAGGAGGAAGAGGAGGAGGAGAGAGAGCATGTTGAAAGAAGAAGAGGAGGAGGAGGAGAGAGCATGTTGAAAGAGGAGGAAAACCGAACCAAACAAATATGGACGGAGAGGATAAAATGCTGCCGAATCGAAGGATCGACTGCAAAATGAAGAGAGAGAATGATGTCGACAACGCAAAGAAGTGTGAGTGAGCGTCTACAAAATGTCCCAATCTTTGGATTTATCAGCGCTCGCAGCTAAGCACCTGTCTGTCTGGGAAACGATAGAAGAGATAAAATAAAGATCAAGATCTTATAATAATAAATGAGACGAGAAGAAGAAGAATATGAGATATGAGATATGAGGAGGAGAGGTGTCTGACAACATTATGGAAAGGATCCCTACAGAGATAGACCTTTTAGTTAAAGAGTAAGATCCTTTTAGTTTAACATGAAACAGCCCCGAAATCACCATCACCAAACTCCACCAGACTCCATGTAAATAATCAGGACTTTTAGCGTGTATAGAGCCAACATATCTCCACCAGACTCCATGTAAATAATCAGGACTTTTAGCGTGTATAGAGCCAGCATATCTCCACCAGACTCCATGTAAATAATCAGGACTTTTAGCGTGTATAGAGCCAGCATATCTCCACCAGACTCCATGTAAATAATCAGGACTTTTATCATCGTAAAACACACTTTGTTCAAAGTGGACAGAAACTAAATAAAACTCTCAAAAGCTGTCTGGGTTCATCTTTCCACTGTTCCAACAATCACCACTCTGATTGAAATAAACCCTTAACTCACTGTGTGCTGGCTCTATAGAGCTAAAAGTCCCGATTATTTACATGGAGTCTGGTGGAGATATGCTGGCTCTATACACGCTAAAAGTCCCTGATTACTTACATGGAGTCTGGTGGAGATACTCTCCCCTCTTCTCCAACCGACACTGTGGTTTTGACTGTAAATTATCTTTATCTTTGCACTATTTCAATGTGTTCCAGTTGAGGTAACTCTATTGTTGATGTAATCAAACCATTGTCAGTCCCTACAACACTCTAGTTATGATGAGATTTTATATAAGAGAGAATAAAAAGAAAGAGAGAGACAGAGAGAGAAGAGAGAGGAGATAGAGAGGAGAGAGAGAGAGAGAAGGGAAAAGAGAGAAGAGAAAGAGACATAGAGAAGAGAGAGAGAGAGAGAGAGAGAGAGAGAGAGAGAGAGAAGGAGAGGAGAGAGAGAGAGAGAGAGAAGGAGAGAGAGAGAGAGAGAGAGAGGGAGAGAGAGAGAGAGAGAGAGAGAGAGAAGGAGAGAGAGAGAGAGAGAGAGAGAAGGAGAGAGAGAGAGGGAGAGAGAGAAGGAGAGAGAGAGAAAGAGAGAGAGATTTTGATTTCTAAAGGAACTTTATTTAATCAATGTTCCCTCCTGTTATTTACAACAACAAAACTGTTCAACAGGCCAATAAATACATACAGACATAAACACTCAACTACATGACATCAGCGCCCCTGAGAGAAGAGGAGCTGGTCTCTCTACAGAGCACAACACATCCCCATGGGCCCAGATCACCCTGAACTCCTCCACATCCTTCATCTCTGCAATAATTAAAATCAATCCTGATTCTGGCTTTCACCATCCGAAGCAAACAGGAGATTTACATTAACATCAACAGAGTCATCCACCTTCCCCTTCCTACTCACATACACCGCCATCTTTGATTGGCCTAGGATGAAATTTAACAACTGACATTTATATTTAGCAATTTTACTGTACCCTGAACCCAAGGATGAACATGTTTTTAGAAAAGACCTCCCCCTACCTTACTGAACAGCTTCTCCAGCAGTAAGAACAACGGAGGCAGACGCACACACTCACAGTAACAATGAAACACAGTTTCTGTCTCATCACAGTAGGGACATTTATCACTTAACCCCAGGACTAATGACAGACACAAACTTATTGACTACCACTATCCCGTGCAGCAACCTCCACTGAAGGTCAGCTACTCTTTTTGTTAACGGGGCTTATATAAACCTCCTCCACGCAGGCTGGACATACCAACCGCCCAACCCAGATGCCCTCGCCACGGTGTAAGTCAACCCGTTGATGGAGCTTACTTTTATTTGACAATAAGCAACCATCAGTTTATAAAAACCCTCCCATTCACCTCCTTCATGTCTAAAATGCAGTGGCTTTACATTTAAAAAACGGACCAATATAGTGATCCGGACATGGACGGACACATAAATCAGGGAAGGAGTCTCAGTCTGAGGTGTGGTCAGACCACCAGCATATTGCTCCAACATGATGGATTCATGTCCGGACAGTTTGTGCTTCCAGTAATCCAACAGTTTGGTGATGATCCTGACTGATCTCACCCCCAGAACAGCTGCCAAAGCAGCAGCATTGTCTAGTTTATGTCCTGTGATGTCCACCACCGTCCCCAAGGTGAGCACCCGTAGCTCTGCAGAACGTGTCCGTGATGGCTGAACCAGCCCAGCAGGGGTAATCCAGCCGGTCCCCAGAGGACCACCCGCTCGCAGCAGCTCAGTGTAGGGAGTCTCCTGTAGCTGCCTGTCTCTCCTTGACCACCAGCTTCCACACGGTGAACAAGCCTCGATAGAAAGGAGGTAAAACTGGACACCCAGCCTCTGGTCCATCAGGAACAGCGAATCTGTTAATCTAAATACCTTTAAAACTGTTCAGCACCCAGTGGGCCAGAGGTCTCCAGACCAGGTCCTTAGGGCACAGAGCAGCCTCTGGAGGAACTCAGGCGGAAAGCAGCGCCCCTGCTGGCCAAATGTACCAGTCCTTGTCCTCCTTCTTCCAGTGGAAGGAACAGGAACAGACTGGGGAATCCAGTGCAGCTTGTCCCAAAAGAAATGAACTAAAACAGCTTGAATTTTTGCAAGCAAATTAGAAGGGGGTCCACACAAGAACAGTTTATGCCACAGAGAGGAAGCCAGCAGATTGTTAATAAACCAGAGTCCTCCCTCCCTCCTTGGCCTGTAGGACATGCCCGGTAAGAGCCACTTCCATTTCTTTAACCGCCTTCTATCTTCTCCAGAGCGATTATCCCCAGTTTTTTTCCAACACACAGTCCTCACCCAAAAACACTCCCAAATACTTTGCATCCCTCCTTTCGGTCCATGTTAGCCCTCCTGGGAGAGATAGAGTACCCTGCAACCCAGCCCCCACCACCACCGCTTCACTCTTAGCCCACCTTAACCTTGGCCGAAGAGATGTGATTAAAAAAACTCACATCTGCTACCAAAGTGTTGATATCTGCTTGTTTATTTAAAACAACCACAACATCAGTCACAAGCTGAAAGTTTAACAGCTGAAGCACACCCAGGGAATAGACACCCAAAGTTCATTCTGAGCCATGAGCAATGCAACGAACCTGTTACCAACCCTCCCCTCTTCCTCCTGTACTTCCTCTTCTTCCTCCTCTTCTTCCTCCTCTTCCTCCTCTTCTCCCTCCCCCTCTTCCTCCTCTACTTCCTCTTCTTCCTCCTCTTCTTCCTCAGGTGGAGGACGAAGCAGAACCTGGACTACTGTTTCCTGATGATGTACGCTCAGTCTAAAGGAACTTACTACGTCCAGGTAGAAAACTTTCACAATAAAAGCCTAAAGAACACACACAAACTATCTGTGGGGCTCTGCAATTAATCAGAATTTTAATCTATCTAATTTCAGCTCCTAAGGACCACAAAAACCCAATAATCGATAGACTGCACATTATGTTTGGCAAGCCAACTCTTATTTTGTCTTGTGTTCTGAATGAGAATTAAAAAAGTTAAAACAGGAAAAGTATGAAGGCTTCAAGGTGTTTTCACTGTCGATTGGTTGAACTGTTTCAGAGAGTTCCTAACACGAACTAAAATCCAAACCTTGTGTGAATAAAAACACAAATATTTGCACGTTTAATTATTTCACATTTTTTGATGTATTCATTTAATTGTTCAAATAAGACTCCCAGAAATACCACCACCGAGTAGATGTCTACGGTACATTCCTCTCGCCACCAAAATAAAATAATTAAAGTAAACTCAGCAGCATGAGTCACTACAGTCCAAATGTTGAGGTACTTATACTTTACTTAAGTCTTTTCTTTTCCTGCCACTTTCTACTTCTTCTGTTTGGATCCTTCGCACTTTCTCAAATGGGAGGATTTTTATTTACTTTTAATACTTTATCTACATTTTCCTGATGATACTGCAGACTTTTACTGAAGTAACATTTTCAATGCAGGAATTTAACACACACACAGTCACACACACACACACACACACACACACACAGTCACACACAGTCACACACACACACACACACACACACAGTCACACACAGTCAGACACAGTCACACACACTCATACACAGTCACACACATACACACACACACACACAGAGACACACACACACACAGACACACACACACACATACAGTCACACACACACACACACACAGTCACACACACACACACACACACACACAGTCACACACACACACAAACACATACACACACAGACACACAGACACACACACACACAGATACACACACACACACACAGTCACACAATCTCATACACACAGTCTCACACACATACAGTCACACACACACACACACGCACACACACAGTGACACACACATACAAACACACACACACACACAGTCACACACACACACACACACAAACACAGTCACACACACACACACACACACACGCACACACACACACACAGTCACACACACACACACACACACACACACACAGTCTCACACACACACAGTCACACACACACACACACACACACACCCCCACAGACACACACACACACAGACAGACAGACGCACACACACACACACACATACACACACACACACACAGACAGACAGGCACACACACACACACACACATACACACACACACACAGATAGATGCACACACGCATGCACACACACTCACACAATTCTCTCTCTCACACACACACACACACACACACACACATAGTCACACACAAACATCAGCAGCATATGTCGCTGTAAGCTAATAAATCTGGACGGCCATTCAAATAAAAAATGCGTCTGATGTAATCCGGCTGGCGGTGTGGAGCTGATGAAACTGTTGCATTGTGGGTAGACTGACAGGGACGTTAATTGAGGTGTCTCCGTGGCTTCATCACACGAGTCTTTGTTCACTTTAAAGATGAAAAGATGAAGAAACAGACGGCAGACTCTCTCTTCTCTCCGACATCTAAAGGGACGAAAACTTCTCTGAGTCTGAAAACAGAAACTGAGTTCACTGTTAAAGGTTAATGAAGACAGACAGGTTTAAATTAATGTCCTGTCTAAAAATATCAGACAGACAGACAGACAGAGAGGGAGGGAGAGACAGAGAGAGACAGAGAGAGGGACAGAGAGAGAGAGAGAGAGAGAGAGGGACAGAGAGAGAGAGAGAGAGACAGAGTGAGAGAGACAGAGTGAGAGAGAGAGAGAGACAGAGAGAGAAGACAGAGAGAGAGAGAGAGAGACAGGTGAGAGAGAGAGAGAGAGAGGGACAGAGGTGAGAGAGAGAGAGACAGAGAGAGAGAGAGAGAGGAGAGACAGAGAGAGAGAGAGAGAGGACAGAGACAGGAGAGAGACAGAGAGAGAGCAGAGAGAGAGGGAGACAGAGAGAGGGAGAGAGAGAGACAGAGTGAGAGAGAGAGACAGGGAGAGAGAGAGAGAGACAGAGAGAGGGGAGGGGGACAGGAGAGGGGGAGGGGAGGGAGGGAGGGGGAAGGGGGGAGAGAGGAGGGAGGAGGGAAGGGGGGAGGAGGGGGGGAGAGGGGGGAAGGAGGGGAGGAGAGGGAGGGAGGGAGGGAGGGGGAGGGGGGAGAGGGGAGGGAGGGAAGGGAGGGAGGAGGAGGAAGGGGGGAGGGGGGAGGGAGATAGAGAGAGGCGAGGGAGAGAGAGAGAGAGAGAGAGAGACAGGAGAGAGACAGAGATAGAGACAGGGAAAGAGAGAGACAGAGACCTTACCTAGCTACTGAGCATGTGCGATTGACACCAAAGATGTAACAGAAGTAGAGAGGTCTCACTCTGTAACTGAGAGCTCAACACACAGGGTGAAAAGAGGCTGCAGCAATGTGCAGTACAACAAAAATATGGTGTTTTCTGATAATTAAACCATGTAAACCTATTCTGGTACAACCTCTAAAATACAGTTATGGACCTGAAAATGAGCAGAATTTGAGACCTTTAAGGAGAAAACACAAGACTTTCACCCAAGAAACCGGGTGTTCATGTCTGGAGTGTTTAAATCCAAACCACAGTCTTTTTTTCTAATCTCAACTATTTGTTTTGGTTTCTTAACTTAACTTTCTTCGCTGCCTGACGCTCACTTTTTGTCGGCTAAACTGCGCCGTAACCTCAGTGTGGTCACCGTGTCAGTGTGTCCAGACAGCAAAGACTCAAAGTTAACTTTCACTGACGATCCCCTGACACCTCATTTAACTTCAGTGTGGTTTTAAATGCAGGACTTTTACTTGGATCTGAGTATTTCTCTCTCTCTGTCCGTCTCTCTCTCTCTGTCTGTCTGTCTCTCTCTCTCTCTCTGTCTGTCTGTCTGTCTGTCTGTCTCTCTCTGTCTGTCTGTCTCTCTCTCTCTTTCTTTCTCTCTCTCCCTCTCTCTCTCTCTCTGTCTGTCTGTCTCTCTGTCTCTCTCTCTCTCTCTTTTCTCTCTCCCTCTCTCTCTGTCTCTCTCTCCCTCTGTCTCTCTCTCTCTCTGTCTCTCTCTCTGTCTCTCTCTCTGTCTCTCTGTCTCTCTCTCTGTCTCTCTCTCTGTCTGTTTCTCTCTCTGTCTGTCTGTCTGTCTCTCTCTCTGTCTGTCTCTGTCTGTTTCTCTCTCTGTCTGTCTGTCTGTCTCTCTCTCTCTCTGTCTGTCTCTCTCTCTCTCCATCTGTCTCTCTGTCTCTCTCTCTCTCTGTCCGTCCCTCTCTCTCTCCTCTCTCTCTGTCTCTCTCTCCCTCTGTCTCTCCCTCTCCCTCTGTCTCTCTCTCTCTGTCTCTCTCTCTGTCTCTCTCCCTCTGCCACTCCTCTGTCTCTATATATACCATTATATATATACTTGATATATATCTCCTCTCTGATATATATATATTGCAAATATATATACTATATATATATATACTTTCTCTCTCTTGTATATATACTCTTATATATCTCCTCTGTATATATATATATACTTGTGTATATATGCATCTTATTAATATATATATATAAGTGTATATATATATAGTATGTATGCATATATATATGTATGTAATTAAGTTCATATATGCAAATATATTAGTGTATATATATGTATATATATACTATGTATATGTATGTTGTATATCATATATATGTATATGTATACGTATATATATATATGTGTATATATACGTATATTATGTATATATGATTTTTGTTTGGTTGTATGTATATATATATATATGTATATATATATATGTATATATATATATATTATTGTATATATATTATAGAATATATAAAATAAGTATATATTTTTGATATTTATATTTATATTATTTTTGTATGTTAATAAATATATATGTGTATGTGTGTATATATATAAGATATTTGTGTGTATGGGTGTTTTTGGGTATTGGGGTTGTGTTAATGTGTTTATATGTGTTGTATATTGTTTTATAAGTATGATGATATGTTATATATATGTGTGTATGTTTTTGTTTTTTTGATAGGATAATGGGTATTGAAAATTGTTGTATTGGGGTTGTGTTATGTGGTGGGTTGTTGGGTAGGGGGGTGGGATAGGTAGTGGGTGTGTTGTGTTAATATATGGTTGTTGTAGGTATTGTGTGTTTAGTTTATATATATTGTTATATTGTATGTATATATATATATATATATGTATATATATGTATGTAGTATAATATATAATATAATATAATAGTATATATTATAACATATATTATATATGATATAGTAAAAAAAAAAAAAATAGTTAAGTAAATTATAAAAAAAATTTTATATTTATATTAAATATATATATTTTTGTTTATATATAATATATATATATAAAAACAATATATAGATTGTATATATATATATAAATAATATTTTTATTTTTTTTTATATTATTATAATATCCTATATATTATATATATACTTTTTTTTTTTTTTTTTTTTTTTTTTTT
>NC_053121.1:37316305-37336305 GCF_010015445.1 Perca fluviatilis | reverse complement strand
CACTTTTTTGTTAAGAACATAATTCCATATGTGTTCATTCATAGTTTTGATGCCTTCAGTGAGAATCTACAATGTAAATAGTCATGAAAATAAAAAGGAAACGCATTGAATGAGAAGGTGTGTCCAAACTTTTGGCCTGTACTGTACGTAGCAGTGGTGTGACCATTTCATTCTTCTGTTTCTTTGTAACCTTTTCTGATTTTACTGTTTTCTTTGTTCATTCTTTCTATTGTATGACATGTGTTTCTGATGTTAAGCACTTTGGATACCTGCTGGTTGTTGCGAAAGTGCGGCATATTTGAAAAAATAAATATGCGGACTTTGGGTGATTATGCGTTTTTCTGGAGGGACTGAAAAAAAATCCCTTTCTTCTCCGACAGGTAAGATGTTCAAGTCGTTGGACCTGTCGCTCATCGTGGAGTTCATGCTGATGTTCTACAAAGACAAACCCATCGACTGGCTGCTGGACCACATCATGTGGGTCAAGGTGTGCAACCCGGAGAAGGATGCCGTGAGTATAGTCTCCACGCATCACACTCTCATCACAGGCCTGCAACAACTACTACACTATTGTCTAATCGCAATGTTTTAAATAAGTACCATTGGGCAGCACGGTGGCTCAGTGGTTAGCACTTCTGCCTCACAGCAAGAAGGTTCTGGGTTCGAGTCCAGGTCGTCCCGGGCCTTTCTGTGTGGAGTGTTCATGTTCTCCCCCATGTTTGCGTGTGGTTTCTTCCCACCATAAAGACATGCACACTAGGACAGTTGAAAGTTAGCTGACTGGCTAACACTGGCACGTTTACAGAAATGTTGATTAATGTGCAAATAAACTTACACTAATGTTTGTTTGTTTAAAGGTGCCCTGACACAAAAACTGTTTTTCCTTGCATTTTTTTTAATATGTCAGGTCCATATGTGTTTGTGTTATATGGTGAATGTGAAAATGAACTGCTAGCTCCTCTGTCAGCTCTAGCCACTGAACAGAAATAAGCGGAGAAATCAGACCAATCACAGCAGCTGGTCAGTCTGACATCATACTGCCTGAGCTCATTACTATTCATGAGCTCGCCCAGTTGGGCTGGGTAAAGGATTCTGACAGCCAGGCTCTCATTGGCTAGCTGTTAGCCAATCAGGTTCAAACAGCTTAGCTCGTTGAATATTAATGAGAACTGGCAGAAATCGAGCCGAGTCTTCCTGTAGGCTTTCTATACCACGCTAGAATGGCTTGAAACAAGGTAACCAAGGTTACAGAGTCCATGGTAGACCTTCAGATATCACCACAAAGTCATGAAGTACATGTGGCAGGGCACCTTTAACCATAATTAATTGCTAACATTAGCGAGGGTCCTAAAGGTCAACTTTATGTTCATTTATAAAAAATAAAAAAATGTTTTATGATACTAAAGAGGCGTGGTTTACTTCATAGACTGTGTACCTGTGTTACATTATCCGGGTCACATGACAGTGATATATAACCAAAAGATGTATCCTGGGATTCATTCAAAATTTATTGGAAAAAGTAATACATAAATATTTTTAAATTTGACTGAAAGTCAACAGTTGAGCAGGAAAACAGAGAGCTCAACTTGAATGTATGTTGCTTAAAGGAATACTCCACCGTTTGTTGAAATAGTTCTTATCACGGTCTACCCTGGCTGTAGATAGGTGGGCCAACGCATTTTTTGTCTCAGTGCAAGTAATTCGGTTGTTTTTTTTTGTCTTTTGTTGGCTCACTTTTACTCACAACATGCTAACCGGCAACATAGGATTCCATTCACTACGCTAAGCTAACTAGCGGCGGCGCTGCCGGTGTTGCACCGGACTAAAACGATGCATGCACCAAAATCAGTTGGCCCACCTATCTAAAAAAAAAACAGCTAGAGGAAACCCCACCTATCTACAGCTAGGGGAGAACCCCACCTATCTACAGCTAGGGGAGACCCCACCTATCTACAGCTAGGGGAGACCCCACCTATCTACAGCTAGAGGGGACCCACCTATCTACAGCTAAGGGAGACCCCACCTATCTACAGCTAGGGGAGACCCCACCTATCTACAGCTAGGGGAGACCCCACCTATCTACAGCTAGAGGAGACCCCACCTATCTACAGCTAGGGGAGACCCCACCTATCTACAGCTAGAGGAGACCCCACCTATCTACAGCTAGGAGACCCCACCTATCTACAGCTAGAGAGAGCCCCACCTATCTACAGCTAGAGGAGACCCCACCTATCTACAACGGGGGAGACCCCACCTATCTACAGCTAGAGGAGACCCCACCTATCTACAGCTAGAGGGAGACCCCCACCTATCTACAGCTAGAGGGCCTCACCTATCTACAGCTAGAGGAGACCCCACCTATCTACAGCTAGAGGAGACCCCACCTATCTACAGCTAGAGGAGACCCCACCTATCTACAGCTAGAGAAACCCCACCTATCTACAGCTAGAGGAGACCCCACCTATCTACAGCTAGGGAGACCCCCCCTATCTACAGCTAGAGGAGACCCCACCTATCTACAGCTAGAGGAGACCCCACCCTATCTACAGCTAGGGGAACCCACCTATCTACAGCTAGGGGAAACCCCACCCTATCTACAGCTAGAAGCCCCACCTATCTACAGCTAGAGGAGACCCCACCTATCTACAGCTAGAGGAGACCCCACCTATCTACAGCTAGAGGAGACCCCACCTATCTACAGCTAGAGACCCCACCTATCTACAGCTAGGGGAGACCCCACCTATCTACAGCTAGAGGAGACCCCACCTATCTACAGCTAGAGGAGACCCCACCTATCTACAGCTAGAGGAGACCCCACCTATCTACAGCTAGAGGAGACCCCACCTATCTACAGCTAGAGGAGACCCCACCTATCTACAGCTAGGGGAGACCCCACCTATCTACAGCTAGAGGAGACCCCACCTATCTACAGCTAGAGGAGACCCCACCTATCTACAGCTAGGGGAGACCTCACCTATCTACAGCTAGAGGAGACCGGGATAAGACCTATTTCAACACACGGTGGAGTATCCCTTTAACAGTTAAAAGCGAGTTGATTAAATGTTTTTTTATCGCCAATCATTTCGGACCCCTGACCTGGAATAAAAATCAAATGCGAACCTGTGAGTGAAATGTTTGAGAACGCCTGCTGTAGACGGTTTGGAGTATCGCCGTCTAAAGGCTCTTATATACTGGCTGGCGTGCGCCAGTGTGACGTCATGGGAGCGCTGTAACTGTTTATACCTGCGCTGGTGGTCGCGACACTAGTTTCAGTCTTCTCCTGAACAGAGGTGGCGCTAATGAGCAAAGGCTACCGACTTTTATATTTCTACGGGACTAGAAGAAGAAGAACAAAAAGGGTAAACAACGGCAGAGCTGGCAGCAGCATTGGCGTCAGTGCTTCAATCTGATTGGATGAGCTACTTGGTGGGACCGAGCCGTTCATTCACCATAAAATAACTTTAAGTAAGTTTACCAGAGAGACCTGCAGTCACTCTGAGAGTCCTGGCGCCACTTTGACAGCGAATAACTTTACATCTGAAGCGTTTAAAGACTCTATTTGTCCGTTGTTTATTTCTAAAGAAACACGACAATGTATAAAAGGCTCCATTACCTTGTAGCTCACGTTATGGCTCCGTAGCAGACGCTTTTATAACAATAGGCTATCGATTGGGTCATAACCACGAGACTTACTGTCACACAGTAGAGGAATTACCATATAGTACAGGAGAAGCTCACAGGCAGTTTGGACTTCCATTATCTGTTTAGGTTTAATGACTAATGTTAACTAGCATGTTAGTGATCAGTAATTAGCCTGTGCCCATGTTATCTCCTTACATATACCTACGCTCTCCGTCTCTGTAAGATTGGGAATGATTGAGATTTCTCTCGGCACAGCTACCAGAAGACTTCACACTTTCAGACAGGTTGCTCACGTCACATCTACGTCTTCAAGCTCAGTTGGAGGCTGCTCAGTAACGCTCAGCCAGCACCGGGAAAGAGACTTCTGACATCCTTCACTGGTCTCTGGTCCAGAGACACAGGATCTGGTGGTCCAGTTTATATATACGGTCTATGAGTATACCGTATGTTTAACACTGCTGGGATGTTGTGTTTGTAGTGAAGGCTTTAAAAGGTGTAATTGTATTGTGTGTCTCCATCAGAAACACTGCGACAGGCAGAAGGCAAACCTGAGGATTCGGTTCAAACCGTCTCTCTTCCAACATGTCGGCACGCACTCGTCTCTGGCTGGAAAAATACAGAAACTCAAGGTAACGAGAGTGTGTGTGTGTGTGTGTGTGTGTGTGTGTGTGTGTGTGTGTGTGTGTGTGTGTGTGTGTGTGTGTGTGTGTGTGTGTGTGTGTGATGTTCAATTCAAGGGCACATTTCATTTCAAATCTTCTGTTTCTCGCTTGAGTACTTTTGCTACGTCAGTACTTTCCCTAATTTCCAATTTTCAGTTACTGTCGTCTGCAGCAGGCTGGTTGCAGGAGGGGAAGTTTTTAGAAACCCTACCTAAATTATCGGGCTTAAAAATAGAAACATCTGACATTTTTTTGCTTCTGAAGTGAAGATGAGTCAACATTTGTTGTTGTGTTCTGGTTTCAGAAGGATAAAGACAGTTGGATGTAAAAAAAAAACAAATAAAAAAAGTGACAAAAACTGCAGATAAAAAACAAAGAAATACAACCAAGGACAACAAAGCAAGAAAAGCTTCAAAAACTTTTAGAGAAGCGGAAAAAGCAGAAAAATAGTGGAAAAAAACGTTGAAAAAAGCTTAATGTGTCGAAAGAAACAGAAAAGAAGAAAGCAGAAAGAAGGAAGGAAGGCAGGCAGGAAGGAAGGAAGGCAGGAAGGAAGGAAGGAAGGAAGGAAGGCAGGAAGGAAGGAAGGCAGGAAGGAAGGAAGGAAGGAAGGAAGGCAGGAAGGAAGGAAGGCAGGAAGGAAGGAAGGAAGGCAGGAAGGAAGGAAGGCAGGAAGGAAGGCAGGAAGGAAGGAAGGAAGGCAGGAAGGAAGGCAGGAAGGAAGGAAGGCAGGAAGGAAGGCAGGAAGGAAGGAAGGAAGGCAGGAAGGAAGGAAGGCAGGAAGGAAGGCAGGAAGGAAGGAAGGAAGGCAGGAAGGAAGGCAGGAAGGAAGGAAGGAAGGAAGGAAGGAAGGAAGGCAGGAAGGAAGGAAGCTAAGAACAGGTCAAAAATAGTGACAAAAACCGACATAAACTTTTAAAAAGTGAGGGTGCCCGGAGAGCTCAGTTGGTAGAGCGCGCGCCCATATATAGAGGTTTACTCCTCGACGCAGCGGCCGCTGGTTCGACTCCGACCTGCGTCCCCTTTGCTGCATGTCATTCCCCTCTCTCTCTCTCTCTCTCTCTCTCCCCTTTCATGTCTTCATCTGTCCGGTCAAAAATAAAGGCTGAAAAAGCGACAAAAAATTAGAAAAAAAAGCGCTCACGTACCCCCTGCAGTCCTCCACAGTACCCCTAGGGGGACACGTACCCCCTGCAGTCCTCCACAGTACCCCTAGGGGGACACGTACCCCCTGTAGTCCTCCACAGTACCCCTAGGGGGACACGTACCCCCTGTAGTCCTCCACAGTACCCCTAGGGGGACACGTACCCCCTGTAGTCCTCCAGAGTACCCCTAGGTGGACACGTACCCCCTGCAGTCCTCCAGAGTACCCCTCGGGGGACACGTACTCCCAGTTAAACTACCCCTAGGGGGACACGTACTCCCCGCAGTCCTCCAAAGTACCCCTAGGGGGACATGTACCCCCTGCAGTCCTCCAGAGTACCCCTAGGGGGACACATACCCCCTGTAGTCCTCCAGAGTACCCCTAGGGGGACACATACCCCCTGTAGTCCTCCAGAGTACCCCTAGGGGGACACGTACCCCCTGCAGTCCTCCAGAGTACCCCTAGGGGGACACGTAACTCCCCTGCAGTCCTCCAGAGTACCCCTAGGGGGACACATACCCCCTGCAGTCCTCCAAAGTACCCCTAGGGGGACACGTACCTCCTGCAGTCCTCCAGAGTACCCCCTAGGGGGACACGCCCTGCAGTCCTCCAAAGTACCTCTAGGGGGACACGGCACCTCCCTGCAGTCCTCCAAAATGTACCCCCTAGGGGGACACGTACTTCCTGCAGTCCTCCAAAGTACCTCTAGGGGGACACGCACCTCCTGCAGTCCTCCAAAGTACCCCTAAAGGGGGACATGTACCCCCCTGCAGTCCTCCAGAGTACCCCTAGGGGGACACGTACCCCCTGCAGTCCTCCAAAGTACCTCTAGGGGGACACGTTCTCCTGCAGTCCTCCAGAGTACCCCTAGGGGGACATGCACCCCTGCAGTCCTCCAAAGTACCTCTAGGGGGACACGTACCTCCTGCAGTCCTCCAGAGTACCCCCTAGGGGGACACTGCACCCTGCAGTCCTCCACAGTACCCCTAGGGGGACACGTACCCCCTGCAGTCCTCCAGAGTACCCCTAGGGGGACACGTACCCCCTGCAGTCCTCCAGAGTAGCCCTAGGGGGACACGTACTCCCTGCAGTCCTCCACAGTACCCCTAGGGGGACACGTACCCCCTGCAGTCCTCCAGAGTAGCCCTAGGGGGACACATACCCCCTGTAGTCCTCCAGAGTACCCCTAGGGGGACACGTACCCCATGCAGTCCTCCAGAGTAGCCCTAGGGGGACACATACCCCCTGTAGTCCTCCAGAGTACCCCTAGGGGGACATGTGCCCCTGCAGTCCTCCAAAGTACCCCTAGGGGGACACGTACTCCCTGCAGTCCTCCACAGTACCCCTAGGGGGACACGTACCCCCTGCAGTCCTCCAGAGTAGCCCTAGGGGGACACATACCCCTGTAGTCCTCCAGAGCCCCCTGGGGGACACGTGCACCCCTGCAGTCCTCCAGAGTACCCCTAAGGGGGACACGCACCCTGCAGTCCCTCCACAGTACCCCTAGAGGGACACGTACCCCCTGCAGTCCTCCACAGTACCCCTAGGTGGACACGTACCCCCTGCAGTCCTCCAGAGTACCCCTAGGGGGACACGTACCCCCTGTAGTCCTCCACAGTACCCCTAGGGGGACACGTACCCCCTGCAGTCCTCCAAAGTACCCCTAGGGGGACATGTACCCCCTGCAGTCCTCCAGAGTAGCCCTAGGGGGACACATACCCCCTGTAGTCCTCCAGAGTACCCCTAGGGGGACACATACCCCCTGTAGTCCTCCAGTGTACCCCTAGGGGGACACGTACCCCCTGCAGTCCTCCAGAGTACCCCTAGGGGGACATGTACCTCCCCTGCAGTCCTCCAGAGTACCCCTAGGGGGACACGTACCCCCTGCAGTCCTCCAAAGTACCCCTAGGGGGACACGTACCTCCTGCAGTCCTCCAGAGTACCCCTAGGGGGACACGTACCCCCTGCAGTCCTCCAAAGTACCCCTAGGGGGACACGTACCTCCTGCAGTCCTCCAAAGTACCCCTAGGGGGACACGTACTCCTGCAGTCCTCCAAAGTACCCCTAGGGGGACACGTACCCCCTGCAGTCCTCCAAAGTACCTCTAGGGGGACACGTACTCCTGCAGTCCTCCAAAGTACCCCCCTAGGGGGGCACGTGCACTCCCTCCTGCAGTCCTCCAAAGTACCCCTAGGGGGACATGTACCCCTGCAGTCCTCCAAAGTACCCCTAGGGGGACACGTGCACCCCTGCAGTCCTCCACAGTACCCCCTAGGGGGACACGCATTCCTGCAGTCCCTCCAGACTACCCTAGGGGGACACGTACTCCCCTGCAGTCCTCCACAGTACCCCTAGGGGGACACGCACTCCTGCAGTCCTCCAGAGTAGCCCTAGGGGGACACATACCCCCTGTAGTCCTCCAGAGTACCCCTAGGGGGACACGTACTCCTGCCAGTCCTCCAGAGTAGCCCTAAAGGGGACACGTACTCCCTGCAGTCCTCCACCGGTACCCCTAGGGGGACACGTACCCCTGCTGCAGTCCTCCAGAGACGCCCTAGGGGGACACATACCCCCTGTAGTCCTCCAGTACTACCCCTAGGGGGGGGATACGCGCACTCCATGCAGTCCCTCCAGAGTAGCCCTAGGGGGACACATACCCCCTGTAGTCCTCCAGAGTACCCCTAGGGGGACATGTGCCCCTGCAGTCCTCCAAAGTACCCCTAGGGGGACACGTACTCCCTGCAGTCCTCCACAGTACCCCTAGGGGGACACGTACCCCCTGCAGTCCTCCAGAGTAGCCCTAGGGGGACACATACCCCCTGTAGTCCTCCAGAGTACCCCTAGGGGGACACGTACCCCCTGCAGTCCTCCAGAGTACCCCTAGGGGGACACGTACCCCCTGCAGTCCTCCACAGTACCCCTAGAGGGACACGTACCCCCTGCAGTCCTCCACAGTACCCCTAGGTGGACACGTACCCCCTGCAGTCCTCCAGAGTACCCCTAGGGGGACACATACCCCCTGTAGTCCTCCAGTGTACCCCTAGGGGGACACGTACCTCCTGCAGTCCTCCAGAGTACCCCTAGGGGGACACGTACCCCCTGCAGTCCTCCACAGTACCCCTAGGGGGACACGTACCTCCCTGCAGTCCTCCAGAGTACCCCTAGGGGGACACATACCCCCTGTAGTCCTCCAGAGTACCCCTAGAGGGACACGTACCCCCTGCAGTCCTCCACAGTACCCCTAGGTGGACACGTACCCCCTGCAGTCCTCCAGAGTACCCCTAGGGGGACACATACCCCCTGTAGTCCTCCAGTGTACCCCTAGGGGGACACGTACCTCCTGCAGTCCTCCAGAGTACCCCTAGGGGGACACGTACCCCCTGCAGTCCTCCACAGTACCCCTAGGGGGACACGTACCTCCTGCAGTCCTCCAGAGTACCCCTAGGGGGACACATACCCCCTGTAGTCCTCCAGAGTACCCCTAGGGGGACACGTACCCCCTGCAGTGTGAGTGGAAGCTGTGGACAGATGAAGATAGACTGCCTCTGCAGTCTCTGATTACTCTGTTAGCAGCGATGGAGATCAGCCCCGCTGACTGTCTGCTCCCACCGATTGGATATTGATCCGGCCGTCCCGGACCAGCGACTTCATCGGTGCGGAGACTGAACTCGGAGGGGCCCCCACCGCGTGGGGCCCCTGCACAGACAGAGGCTAAACACAGCCATTACCCTCCAGCCTGAAAACACCAATCCTTGGAGTTTTAAAAACAAACTAATTGAAATTGAAAGAATTAAAGTAGAAGTGGGATACCTGTCCAGGGACTGCGGGTGGAAATTAGCATTTTTTTGCTATAACCTGGCACATGACATCTCTTCTTTTATAGACTAATGTTTTTTGTGCTCTGTCCCTGATTAAATAAAGAAATTTAATTTAATTTAATTTAATTTATTCGCCTTTAGCCAGTCCTTCCAGAAAAACCCAGAGTTTTTTGTGATTGTTGCAGGGGCAAAAATCCTTGATTATGCGGCACGTTTTTTTAAAAAATGCGATGGAGTATGCTATATATGATATTTATGTAATTTTATGCAATGAAATTGTGGGAACTTGCAAAAACTGCTGTTTGATGAAAAAGAGAAAAAACAGTGATTTCCCCCCCAAACCCTGCTTTTTTTTAAACTTAATTTCCAAAAATAGTTTACAGATATTCAGTCATTGCAATAAGTCAACAAATAAGATACAAAAATATATACAAATAATATAATATTAAAGTAAAAATAAAAGTAATAGTCTAAACAGAGGGAAATAAAAGATACAAAAGAGACAGACTTTCAAAAATCTTTAATAATATAAAATAATATAATATATATATTATATACATATATATATTAATATATATAATATATATATATATATATATATATATAATAATAATATAGACAGCAGGAGCACTTAAACAAAGAAATTTGAGTAGACATCAGATATTAAGATAGCTTTCTTATTGGATACCAACTTAAGAGACTCAGAGTACAACATGTCATATCCCCCCCCAACACGCTGCTTTTCGATGATGTTCAAGTCGCGTAATTACATCACTTCATAACGTTCCCATGGCAACAGGGGCTAAACGGCTGCTCTTGTGTGAAGTAAACGCAACATTTTTTCAACTTTCTGCTGAGATATATTACGGGACTTTTTTGCAACGAAAATGCGGGGGATATGACATCATGCAAGCGCCGCATATTTTGCGCGGAAATCGGCAATTTATGCGGCGAAAGTGCGGCTTATATGCGGACTTTGGCTGATTATGCGTCGAATTATGCGATCGCATAATCGCGTTTTTCTGGAGGGACTGATTAGGGAGTTAAGTCGATAGATTTCTCTGGGAGAGTCCCACGATGCAGACAAACATCCTACTGAAGACAGGACACATTCAGAAACAGCATCTCACTCAGAACACCATGGATGGATTTATTCAAAGTCTGTATGTGTGTGGAAGCACCAGAGACACAAAATAACACCCCAAATCACCAGAAAAAGTGATTTTCTTTTCATAATATGGGCACTTTAAGACTTGCGGTGTGAGCGTAGCCAAAATGAACTGCCCCCAGCTCCTATGTAGGCCTATAGGATGGGTTAAATCAACCACCATACAGCGATATCAGCCGTTTGGTCCTCCCCTCAAATACTTAAATGAATTAAGTTAAATTCTTATACTGCACTATCAATTTTATTCTTGTCTTTTAATGTTTTAATTTGTTTTTAATCGTTTTTTCTAACTGCTCTTTAATGTTTTATGCCCTGTTGCTGAATTGTGCTCTACAAATAAAGCTGCCTTGCCTTGCCTTGCCTTGCTTTGCCTAATACAACATCAACATCTCAAAACTAAAGAAGGGGCTCCCACAGTGCTGTCATGCTTCTGTTGCTCGTATCTTTCGTGTCTCAGCCCTGAACTGAAACTGGATGAGTCATCAGGGACAGCTATAGCGAGGCTGGCAGTGATACCAGTCTGTGTAAAAGTCTGTCGGTAGTCTCTCGGGTGACTAACGGTTCAGATTATCTTCTGCTCAGTGCACACATGGGGGTCATCTTAGTCTTCCTGTTGACTCTGCAGAGACACAGAGAGGAAACACACACATGCTGTTAAGGAGGGAGGGTTCAGTTTCTGAGTTCTGAGTCATGCTACCGTTATGGGGGGAAGTGAGGTAAAGGAAGCGCCATAATAAGAGAAATATATGGTGTCAGATCTACAGTACAGGCCAAAAGTTTGGACACACCTTCTCATTCAATGTGTTTCCTTTTTATTTTCATGACTATTTACATTGTAGATTATCACTGAAGGCATCAAAACTATGAATGAACACATATGGAATTATGTACTGAACAAAAAAGTGTGAAATAACTGAAAACATGTCTTATATTTTAGATTCTTCAAAGTAGCCACCCTTTGCTTTTTGATAACTCTGCAAACCCTTGGTGTTCTCTCAATGAGCTTAGCGAGGTAGTCACCTGAAATGGTTTTACCTTCACAGGTGTGCTTTGTCAGGGTTCATTAGTGGAAGTTTTTCCCTTATTAATAAAAAAAGCAAAGGGTGGTTACTTTGAAGAATCTAAAATATAAGACATGTTTTCAGTTATTTCACACTTTTTTGTTAAGTACATAATTCCATATGTGTTCATTCATAGTTTTGATGCCTTCAGTGAGAATCTACAATGTAAATAGTCATGAAAATAAAAAGGAAATGCATTGAATGAGAAGGTGTGTCCAAACTTTTGGCCTGTACTGTAGGGATGCACCGAATCCAGATTTTGGGGGTTCGGCCGAATTCTGAATCCACTGGTTAAAGTGATGGTTCGGAGTAATTCACCCTAGGGTCCTTTGCACCATGACCTCGAGCCAAACACCCCCCCAGAAGCTTTTTTCACCTGGGTCTAACATTGGGAGAGTTAGCGTAGAGTAGCGTTAGCCGCTGAATAGCTTAGCGCGGCGCTAATGGATCCAACTGTGTATTTCATAAGTTACCCCACTAATAATGCCCAAAATGATACCAAACTTCTACACGAGTACAAATAGGTTCTGTACTCATAAAACGATGGATTGGAAAGTTTGTAAGTACACCAGGAGTTTATTTAAAATATCACTTGCCTGCTGGCTTCTGCTCTTTTTGATGTTTTTGTCTTTATTTTGGATGTTTTCGTCCCTTTTTGATGTTTTTTGTGGCTTTTTAGACCTTTTTGTCATATTTCTGGACAGTTTTTGTGGGTTTTTCGATGTTTTTGTTTTTATTTTGGACGTTTCTGTCACTTTTTTGGACAGTTGTTGTGGCTTTTCGACATTTTTGTTTCTGTCACTTTTTGATGTTTTTGTGGCTTTTTTGACAGTTTTGTTGGGTTTTTTGCACAGTTTTTGTGGCTTTATCAATGTTTTGTTCTCTATTTTGGACGTTTCTATCACTTTTTTGGACAGTTGTCTTGGCTTTTGGACATTTTTGTCATTTTTTTGACAGTTTTGTGGGTTTTTCAGTGTTTTTGTCATATTTTTGGACAGTTGTCGTGGCTTTTTGTCATTTTTGTCATTTTTTTGACAGTTTTGTGGGTTTTTCAGTGTTTTTGTCATATTTTTGGACAGTTGTCGTGGCTTTTTGTCATTTTTGTCATTCTTTTGACAGTTTTGTGGGTTTTTCAGTGTTTTTGTCATATTTTTGGACAGTTGTCGTGGCTTTTTGTCATTTTTGTCATTTTTTTTACAGTTTTGTGGGTTTTTCAATGTTTTTGTCTTTAAGTTGGACATTTCTGTCACTTTTTTTGGACAGTTGTGGCTTTTTTTGATGTTTTTGTCTTTATTTTGGACGTTTTCGTCCCTCTTTGATGTTTCTTGTGGCTTTTTCAACATTTTTGTTTGTTTTTTGAACAGTTTTTGTGGCTTTATCAATGTTTTGTTCTCTATTTTGGACGTTTCTATCACTTTTTTGGACAGTTGTCGTGGCTTTTCGACATTTTTGTCATTCTTTTGACAGTTTTGTGGGTTTTCAGTGTTTTTGTCATATTTTTGGACAGTTGTCGTGGCTTTTTGTCATTTTTGTCATTTTTTTTACAGTTTTGTGGGTTTTTCAATGTTTTTGTCTTTAAGTTGGACATTTCTGTCACTTTTTTTGGACAGTTGTGGCTTTTTTTGATGTTTTTGTCTTTATTTTGGACGTTTTCGTCCCTCTTTGATGTTTCTTGTGGCTTTTTCAACATTTTTGTTTGTTTTTTGAACAGTTTTTGTGGCTTTATCAATGTTTTGTTCTCTATTTTGGACGTTTCTGTCACTTCTTTTGGACAGTTGTCGTGGCTTTTCAACATTTTTGTCATTTGTTTTGACAGTTTTTGTGGCTTTTTTTATGTTTTTGTCTTTATTTTCATGTCCACATTAAAAAAATCAGGACAACTGCATAAATTCCCTGATGAATAATATTTAAACCCAACAAACTGCATGTTTTCCTCCAGGATAAGGACTTTGGGAAACAGACCCTCCATAAGGGTCACGCTAACCCGCTGGCCGAGGTGACCACCAGCCTGAAGACCTACCAGCACTTCACCCTGGAGAAAGCCTACCTGGGGGAGGACTTCTTCTGGGCCTTCACGCCCGTAGCAGGCGACTTCATACGGATACGCTTCTTCACACCTGTCCGCATCGAGAGGTGAGAAGTACCTGAGGAGGCCAGGGTGTTAAAGGTCCCATGACATGGTGCTCTTTGGATGCTTTTATATAGACCTTAGTGGTCCCCTAATACTGTATCTGAAGTCTCTTTTATATAGACCTTAGTGGTCCCCTAATACTGTATCTGAAGTCTCTTTTATATAGACCTTAGTGGTCCCCTAATACTGTATCTGAAGTCTCTTTTATATAGACCTTAGTGGTCCCCTAATACTGTATCTGAAGTCTCTTTTATATAGACCTTAGTGGTCCCCTAATACTGTATCTGAAGTCTCTTTTATATAGACCTTAGTGGTCCCCTAATACTGTATCTGAAGTCTCTTTTACAGTGCCTTGCGAAAGTATTCGGCCCCCTTGAACGTTTCGACCTTTTGCCACATTTCAGGCCTCAAACATAAAGATATAAAACTGTAATTTTTTGTGAAGAATCAACAACAAGTGGGTCCCAATTATGAAGTGGAACGAAATTCATTGGCTATTTCAAACTTTTTTAACAAATAAAAAACTGAAAAAGTGGGCGTGCAAAATTATTCAGCCCCTTTACTTTCAGTGCAGCAAACTCTCTCCAGAAGTTCAGTGAGGATCTCTGAATGATCCAATGTTGACCTAAATGACTAATGATGATAAATAGAATCCAGCTGTGTGTAATCAAGTCTCCGTATAAATGCACCTGCTCTGTGATAGTCTCAGAGGTCCGTGTAAAGCGCAGAGAGCATCATGAAGAACAAGGAACACACCAGGCAGGTCCGAGATACTGTGGTGGAGAAGTTTAAAGCCGGATTTGGATACAAAAAGATTTCCCAAGCTTTAAACATCCCAAGGAGCACTGTGCAAGCGATAATATTGAAATGGAAGGAGTATCAGACCACTACAAATCTACGAAGACCCGGCCGTCCCTCTAAACTTTCAGCTCATATAATGAGAAGACTGATCAGAGATGCAGCCAAGAGGCCCATGATCACTCTGGATGAACTGCAGAGATCTACAGCTGAGGTGGGAGACTCTGTCCATAGGACAACAATCAGTCGTATACTGCACAAATCTGGCCTTTATGGAAGAGTGGCAAGAAGAAAGCCATTTCTTAAAGATATCCATAAAAAGTGTTGTTTAAAGTTTGCCAAAAGCCACCTGGGAGACACACCAAACATGTGGAAGAAGGTGCTGTGGTCAGATGAAACCAAAATCGAACTTTTTGGCAACAATGCAAAACGTTATGTTTGGCGTAAAAGCAACACAGCTCATCACCCTGAACACACCATCCCCACTGTCAAACATGGTGGTGGCAGCATCATGGTTTGGGCCTGCTTTTCTTCAGCAGGGACAGGGAAGATGGTTAAAATTGATGGGAAGATGGATGGAGCCAAATACAGGACCATTCTGAAGAAAACCTGATGGAGTCTGCAAAAGACCTGAGACTGGGACGGAGATTTGTCTTCCAACAAGACAATGATCCAAAACATAAAGCAAAATCTACAATGGAATGGTTCACAAATAAACATATCCAGGTGTTAGAATGGCCAAGTCAAAGTCCAGACCTGAATCCAATCGAGAATCTGTGGAAAGAACTGAAAACTGCTGTTCACAAAAACGTTCTCCATTCAACCTCACTGAGCTCGAGCTGTTTTGCAAGGAGGAATGGGCAAAAATGTCAGTCTCCGATGTGCAAAACTGATAGAGACATACCCCAAGCGACTTACAGCTGTAATGCGCAGCAAAGGTGGCGCTACAAAGTATTAACTTAAGGGGGCTGAATAATTTTGCACGCCCAATATTTCAGTTTTTTATTTGTTTAAAAGGTTTGAAATATCCAATAAATTTTGTTTCACTTCATGATTGTGTCCCACTTGTTGTTGATTCTTCACAAAAAATTACAGTTTTATATCTTTATGTTTGAGGCCTGAAATGTGGCAAAAGGTCGAAAAGTTCAAGGGGGCCGAATACTTTCGCAAGGCACTGTATATAGACCTTAGTGGTCCCCTAATACTGTATCTGAAGTCTCTTTATATAGACCTTAGTGGTCCCCTAATACTGTATCTGAAGTCTCTTTTATATAGACCTTAGTGAAAAAAACATCAAAAAGGGACGAAAACATCCAAAATAAAGACAAAAACATCAAAAAGAGCAGAAGCCAGCAGGCAAGTGATATTTTAAATAAACTTCTGGTGTACTTACAAACTTTCCAATCCATCGTTTTATGAGTACAGAACCTATTTGTACTCGTGTAGAAGTTTGGTATCATTTTGGGCATTATTAGTGGGGTAACTTATGAAATACACAGTTGGATCCATTAGCGCCGCGCTAAGCTATTCAGCTGATAACGCTACTCTACGCTAACTCTCCCAATGTTAGACCCAGGTGAAAAAAGCTTCTGGGGGGGTGTTTGGCTCACATGCACAAACACACAGACAAACACGCACACGCACACACACATACACACAAAAACACACACACACGCACAGACACAGACACACACACACAGACACTCACACACACACAATCACACACACACAGACACACACGCACACACAGAGACACACACACACACACACAGACAGATACACACACACACACACACACACAGAGACACACACACACACACACACAAAGACACACACACAGACAGATACACACACACACACACTACACACATATACTTCAGACAAAAACACACACACACGCACACACACACAAAAACACACACACACGCACAGACACAGACACACACACACACACACACACAGACACTCACACACACACACACACTACACACATATACTTCAGACAAAAACACACACACACGCACATACACACAAAAACACACACACACACAGACACAGACACACACAAACAATCACACACACAGACACAAACACACAGACACACACAAACAATCACACACACAGACACACACACACATACACACACACTCAAAGACAAGATTACACACAATTTGACAATTTGTGTGAAAGAAACCCAAATTTCTGATATACAAATGATAAATCAAAGTAATGCCAGTTTCAGATTATTTCATATAACAACTTCTTGTTCATAAATCTATATTTTAAGCCTTCCTTGTGTGTGTTTCTCTCTCTCAGGTATTTCTTTCGCAGCGGGAACATCGAACATCCGGGAGACAAACTCTTCAACACATCGGTGGAGGTTCTGCCGTTCGACGTGAGTCTTTGAATCCAGTTCCCCGATTAATCAATCAATCAATCAATCAATCAATCAATCAATCAATCAAAATGTATTTATATAGCACTTTACAACAACCAGCAGGTATCCAAAGTGCTTAACATCAGAAACACATGTCATACAATAGAAAGAATGAGCAAAGAAAACATAAAATCAGAAAAGGTTACAAAGAAACAGAAGAATGAAGTACAGGCCAAAAGTTTGGACACACCTTCTCATTCAATGTGTTTCTTTATTTTCATGACTATTTACATTGTAGATTCTCACTGAAGGCATCAAAACTATGAATGAACACATATGGAATTATGTTCTTAACCAAAAAAGTGTGAAATAACTGAAAACATGTCTTATATTTTAGATTCCTCAAAGTAGCCACCCTTTGCTTTTTTTGATAACTCTGCAAACCCTTGGTGTTCTCTCAATGAGCTTCATGAGGTAGTCACCTGAAATGGTTTTACCTTCACAGGTGTGCCTTGTCAGGGTTCATTAGTGGAAGTTTTTCCCTTATTAATAAAAAAAGCAAAGGGTGGTTACTTGGAAGAATCTAAAATATAAAACATGTTTTCAGTTATTTCACACTTTTTTGTTAAGTAGATAATTCCATATGTGTTCATTCATAGTTTTGATGCCTTCAGTGAGAATCTACAATGTAAATAGTCATGAAAATAAAAAGGAAACTCATTGAATGAGAAGGTGTGTCCAAACTTTTGGCCTGTACTGTATTAAAGGCCACATGAGTTTGGATCTAAAAAGAACTCTATCTGTGGTAGTGTGAATGACCGGTTGTGCTCCCGCAAAGTAAAAATTTCAGACAAATACTCCGGGGCCAGACCATTTAAGGCCTTTAAAGCAAACAATAAAATCTTAAAATCTATTCTAAAAACGCGCAGGGAGCCAGTGTAGAGTGCGGAGAGAACGGGAAGTGACGTGTGCACGTCTAGATGTATTTGTTAAAAAGCGAGCAGCAGCATTTTGCACAAGTTGAAGACGTGAGATGGAGGTCTGATTCAGACCGACATGAAGAGCATTACAGTAAACTAATGAGAGCATGGATCGCCTTTTCTAGATCGTGCCTGTTCAGGAAAGGCTTAACTTTAGCCAGGAGACGAAGCTGGAAAAAGCTCATTCTAACAACATTACTGATCTGCTTGTCAAATTTCATTATTAATTATTATAATGTTAACGTTACCGACAGACTGTTTATGTGACAGGTTTCAGCTGTTTCTGTCACTTTTTCTGGGTTTTAACGCTGTACTTGACAGGTTTTTTGGCTTTTTCAATGTTTTGTTCTCTATTTTGGACGTTTCTGTCACTTTTCTTTTGGACAGTTGTGGCTTTTTTTTGATGTTTTTGTCTTTATTTTGGACGTTTTCATCCCTTTTTCAACCTTTTTGTGTTTTTTTTGCACAGTTTTTGTGGCTTTTTCAATGTTTTGGTCTTTTTCTTGGATGTTTCTGTCACTTTTTTAGACACTGCTTGTGGCTTTTCGACATTTTTGTCTTTTTTTTTGACAGTTTTGTGGCTTTTTTTGATGTTTTTGACACTTTTTCAATGTTTTTGTCTTTATTTTGGACGTTTTCGTCCCTTTTTGTGGCTTTTTCAATGTTTTGTTCTCTATTTTGGATGTTTCTGTCACTTTTCTTTTGGACAGTTGTGGTTTTTTTTATGTTTTTCTCTTTATTTTGGACGTTTTCGTCCCTTTTTCAACCTTTTTGTCATTTTTTTTGCACAGTTTTTGTGGCTTTTTCAATGTTTTTGTCTTTATCTTGGATGTTTCTGACACTGCTTGTGACATTTTTGTCTTTTTTTTTGGACAGTTTTGTGGCTTTTTTTGATGTTTTTGACACTTTTTCAATGTTTTTGTCTTTATTTTGGACGTTTTCATCCCTTTTTGTGGCTTTTTCAACCTTTTTGTCAGTTTTTTTGCACAGTTTTTGTGGCTTTTTCAATGTTTTTGTCTTCATTTTGGACGTTTTCGTCCCTTTTTTTGGCTTTTTCAATGTTTTGTTCTCTATTTTGGACGTTTCTGTCACTTTTCTTTTGGACAGTTGTGGCTTTTTCAATGTTTTTGTCTTTATTTTGGACGTTTTCGTCCCTTTTTTTGACGTTTTTGTCGCTTTGTTCCGAATGCGAGGTGTAAACGTAGCAAAATGTGTTTGTCTTTTCAAACCAAAACATATCAGTATAAATGTAGCCTGGATGTTTTGTAGTTTAATATTATTTTGGAGAATAAGTTGCATTCACACGTTGGACTGTGTTTATGTGTTTTTGCAGAATATTCAGGCAGAGAAAGAGGCCTTGACAGACGGGAGGGAGAAAACACCAAAGTACCATCGGACAGAAGATGGATTCATCAGAATCGGTGAGCGACACGAGACACGAGACGCCGCAGGTTCAAACCCCACAACAGCTGCTGGAGTGCCTCTCAGCAACACACTGCTCACTGACTGTCCTTCCTCTGTGTGGTCCTTCACTCATTCATTTGTTTTTCCGTTCGTTGGACGGTTGTTAGTTCGTTCGTCTGTTCTTTCCTTCATTAGATCCTCCATTTGTTCTTCAGTCCCTCTTTGTATGTTCCTTTATTTTTCGTCATACTTGCTCCCTGGTTAAGGCAAAAGTTAGTATTCAATTAAATTCAATTTTATTCATGGTATCAAATCATAACAGGAGTTATCTCAGGAAACTTTACAGATAGAGTAGGTCTAGACCACACTCTATAATTTACAAAGACCAAACAATTTCCCACAAGCAAGCATTTGGTGCGGTGAAGAAAAACTCCTTTTTAGGCCGAAAACTCAGACAGACCCTGGCTCTTGCTAAGCGGCAGAGCCGGCCTGACCCATAAGCGAACTTAGCGGCTGCTTAGGGGCACCATGGCTACCAGAGGGGCCCCCAAGAGCGCTTGAAATGTCCCACAATAGAGCTCATAACAGAGCCGGTCTATTTAAAGATAGCGTTGCTGCTAACAGAGCTCAACAGTCCCGCCCACAGCAGGTTCCCGAAGTAAAAATACAATGCAATTTCTCCATTGACAAATTGGAGTATAAGCCATAAAATGATAACTGTCGATGGTAGACTTAAAACCAACATGCTGACGTGACTGAGCGATTCTATGTGCTCATATAGACGCCAAAAATCATGGGGCACCAACTTTGTTTTG
>NC_053121.1:37306305-37311305 GCF_010015445.1 Perca fluviatilis | reverse complement strand
GGAGTCTGGTGGAGATATGCTGGCTCTATACACGCTAAAAGTCCTGATTATTTACATGGAGTCTGGTGGAGATATGCTGGCTCTATACACGCTAAAAGTCCTGATTATTTACATGGAGTCTGGTGGAGTTTGGTGATGGTGATTTCGGGGCTGTTTCATGTTAAACTAAAAGGATCTTACTCTTTAACTAAAAGGTCTATCTCTGTAGGGATCCTTTCATAATGTTGTCAGACACTTAGAATAATAATCTGAGTCTGTCAGCGGCAACAACAGAACTTATTTTGGACGTTGACTGATGCTGAACATTAGTCCTGTAGGGATACATTACAGCTTGTTTTGCCGTCTTTAGACTGGAGTCCAGGTTGAAAAAAAATCTAAGTTACCCTTTAATCTGTAAGAGTCTCTAACTGACTGGTGGTAAAGGATTATTTCCCTTCTGGCATCATGGGAATGTTTCAGTGTGAACTCCCGACCGCTGACCTTTGACCTCCCTTTGAGGGCGGCTGCGAGAAAGTCTCTCCACATTGACCCTTTAAAGACTGCATTAGTCTGGGTTTAGAGAGGCCTTTTGATCATTTAAAGACAGATTTCTGCAGGGAAAACTGAATATATTATAGAGTGAATATAGAGAGAACTGGCTTAAAGACCTGAAAGATCAGTTAGGCTACATTTACATGCATTAATGCATTAAAAGGGAATATCTTTTGCTACTTTTCCCCCTACTCTTTTGTATTTATTGTATCTAGATATGTATAACTGTGTGTATGTACAAATATTTCACACTTCTTATTGTATTTTACTCTATTTTTAACATTTATTTATTTTACTATTTATTATTTTTTATATTTTATTTTAAATTTAGATTATTTTTTTGTCTCTCAGGACCTGTGTCAGGGAATGTTCTGTTATGCTATGTTGTGCATTAATTATTTAATTTAATTTCATTTAATAATCTATTTTAACACCATTAATACATTTATTTTTTATTTATTTTATTACTTTTTATTATTATTTTTTCTTCTTTTCTTATATATAAATATACATATATATATATATATATATATATATATATATATATATATATATATATATTTATTAAAGTTTGATAATTTTTTGTATTTTTTTTAGTCTCTCAGTTCCAATGTTCTGGCATCTTGTGTTTGAAAAAATAATAAATAAATATAAAAAAATAAGTTTAAAAAATAGATTTCTGGGCTATTTGATCATTTACAGACAGATTTCTGGAGTAAAAAAACCAGAATAGAGTATTTTAACAGGTCTAACGAAGGATCATTATATATATATATATATATATATATATATATATATATAATAACACACAAACATTTCACACTTCTTATTGTATTTTACTCTATTTTTAACATTTATTTATTTATTTTTCATAATTTTTTTAATCTATTATTTTTATTTATTGTTTTGTCTTTCAGGTCCTGTGTCAGGGAATGTTCTGTCATGTTGTGTATTCATTATTTAATTTAATTTAATAATCTATTTTTAAAACCATTTATTTTATTTATCTTTTTATTATTTTCTTATATATATATATATATATATATATATATATATATATATATATATATATATATGTGTATGTTCCCCACAAACATATCCCAGTTCCTATTGTATTTTACTCTGATTTTATTTAACTATAAAAGTGTTAATGGATTCTGTGCTCTCTCCTGTCTCAGATCTTCATAAAGAAAGCCGAGTGAAGCTCCCCCCCCCCCCCCCCCCTCAGAGATACATACCTCAGCCCCTCCGAGCGTCCAGCCCAGCTGACCCAGAAGGCTCGCCGGCGCCGTTCACCGCGGGGCCACGGCGCCACCCTGTGGCCGCACCAGGCCGCTGCAGACCACGGGCTGAGAAACCCAACTTCACACAGACAGGAACAGCTTGCTCTCGGGATGACGTTGTAATTAAGAATCTGTATTTATGTGTACATACAGGAAATGTAGAAACACTGGAACTGCTGCTGCTTCGAAATCACAGACTCAAAGGCCTCTTTCTGTCCAGACCTTTCTACCAACAGTTTAGAGCTCAACAGACTCATAGGCCTCTTTCTGTCCAGACCTTTCTACCAACACTCTCTCGACAGTTTAGAGCTCAACAGACTCAAAGGCCTCTTTCTGTCCAGACCTTTCTACCAACACTCTCTCGACAGTTTAGAGCTCAACAGACTCAAAGGCCTCTTTCTGTCCAGACCTTTCTACCAACACTCTCCCAACAGTTTAGAGCTCATAGGCCTCTTTCTGTCCAGACCTTTCTACCAACACTCTCCCGACAGTTTAGAGCTCAACAGACTCAAAGGCCTCTTTCTGTCCAGACCTTTCCACCAAACACTCTCCCAACAGTTTAGAGCTCATAGGCCTCTTTCTGTCCAGACCTTTCTACCAACACTCTCCTAACAGTTTAGAGCTCAACAGACTCAAAGGCCTCTTTCTGTCCAGACCTTTCTACCAACAGTTTAGAGCTCAACAGACTCATAGGCCTCTTTCTGTCCAGACCTTTCTACCAACACTCTCTCGACAGTTTAGAGCTCAACAGACTCAAAGGCCTCTTTCTGTCCAGACCTTTCTACCAACACTCTCTCGACAGTTTAGAGCTCAACAGACTCATAGGCCTCTTTCTGTCCAGACCTTTCTACCAACACTCTCCCAACAGTTTAGAGCTCATAGGCCTCTTTCTGTCCAGACCTTTCTACCAACACTCTCCCGACAGTTTAGAGCTCAACAGACTCAAAGGCCTCTTTCTGTCCAGACCTTTCCACCAAACACTCTCCCAACAGTTTAGAGCTCATAGGCCTCTTTCTGTCCAGACCTTTCTACCAACACTCTCCTAACAGTTTAGAGCTCAACAGACTCAAAGGCCTCTTTCTGTCCAGACCTTTCTACCAACAGTTTAGAGCTCAACAGACTCAAAGGCCTCTTTCTGTCCAGACCTTTCTACCAACACTCTCTCGACAGTTTAGAGCTCAACAGACTCAAAGGCCTCTTTCTGTCCAGACCTTTCTACCAAACACTCTCCCGACAGTTAAGAGCTCAACACACTCAAAGGCCTCTTTCTGTCCAGACCTTTCTACCAACAGTTTAGAGCTCAACAGACTCAAAGGCCTCTTTCTGTCCAGACCTTTCCACCAAACACTCTCCCAACAGTTTAGAGCTCATAGGCCTCTTTCTGTCCAGACCTTTCTACCAAACACTCCCCCCACAGTTTAGAGCTCAACAGACTCAAAGACCTCTTTCTGTCCAGACCTTTCTACCAACACTCTCCTAAGTTTAGGCTCAACAGCTCAAAGGCCTCAAATTTCTTGTCAGCTTTCTACCAACACTCTCCGACAGTTTAGAGCTCAACAGACTCAAAGGCCTCTTTCTGTCCAGACCTTTCTACCAACACTCTCCCGACAGTTTAGAGCTCAACAGGCCTCTTTTCTGTCCAGACCCTTTTCTACCAACACTCTCCCGACAGTTTGCAGCTCAACAGACTCAAAGGCCTCTTTCTGTCCAGACCTTTCCACCAAACACTCTCCCAACAGTTTAGAGCTCATAGGCCTCTTTCTGTCCAGACCTTTCTACCAAACACTCCCCCAACAGTTTAGAGCTCAACAGACTCAAAGACCTCTTTCTGTCCAGACCTTTCTAACACTTCCTAACACTCAGTTTAGGAGCTCAACAGACTCAAAGGGCTCTTTCTGTCCAGACCTTTCTACCAACACTCTCCCAACAGTTTAGAGCTCAACAGCTCAAAGGCCTCTTTCTGTCCAGACCTTTCTACCAAACACTCTCCCACAGTTTAGAGCTCAACAGACTCAAAGGCCTCTTTCTGTCCAGACCTTTCTACCAACATCTCTCGACAGTTTAGAGCTCAACAGACTCAAAGGCCTCTTTCTGTCCAGACCTTTCCACCAAACTCTCCCAACAGTTTAGAGCTCATAGGCCTCTTTCTGTCCAGACCTTTCTACCAAACACTCCCCCCAACAGTTTAGAGCTCAACAGACTCAAAGGCCTCTTTCTGTCCAGACCTTTCTACCAACACCTCCCAACAGTTTAGAGCTCAACAGACTCAAAGGCCTCTTTCTGTCCAGACCTTTCTACCAACACTCTCCCAACAGTTTAGAGCTCAACAGACTCAAAGGCCTCTTTCTGTCCAGACCTTTCTACCAACAGTTTAGAGCTCAATTTTTACAGTTTAGACTCAAAGGCTCGCTCTTTCTGTCCAGACCTTTCTACCAAACACTCTCCCGACAGTTAAGAGCTCAACACACTCAAAGGCCTCTTTCTGTCCAGACCTTTCTACCAACAGTTTAGAGCTCAACAGACTCAAAGGCCTCTTTCTGTCCAGACCTTTCCACCAAACACTCTCCCAACAGTTTAGAGCTCATAGGCCTCTTTCTGTCCAGACCTTTCTACCAAACACTCCCCCAAAGTTTAGTAGGAGCTCAACAGACTCAAAGACCTCTTTCTGTCCAGACCTTTCTACCAACACTCTCCTAACAGTTTAGAGCTCAACAGCACTCAAAGGCCTCTTTCTGTCCAGACCTTTCTACCAACACTCTCCCGACAGTTTAGAGCTCAACAGACTCAAAGGCCTCTTTCTGTCCAGACCTTTCTACCAAACCCCACAGTTTAGAGCTCTACAGACTCAAACGGCCTCTTTTTGTCCAGACCTTTCACCAAACACTCTCCCCGACAGTTTAGAGCTCAACAGACTCAAAGGCCTCTTTCTGTCCAGACCTTTCTACCAACAGTTTAGAGCTCAACAGACTCAAAGGCCTCTTTCTGTCCAGACCTTTCCACCAAACACTCTCCCAACAGTTTAGAGCTCATAGGCCTCTTTCTGTCCAGACCTTTCTACCAAACACTCCCCCAACAGTTTAGAGCTCAACAGACTCAAAGACCTCTTTCTGTCCAGACCTTTCTACCAACACTCTCCTAACAGTTTAGAGCTCAACAGACTCAAAGGCCTCTTTCTGTCCAGACCTT
>NC_053121.1:37296305-37301305 GCF_010015445.1 Perca fluviatilis | reverse complement strand
AGCCTGGCTTTTGCCAAAGTTTTCAAAATACACGCTAACTGATAACACATTATATATATATATCTCCTTCTGGTTTTATAAGTGATGAAAAAACGTGAATCGGAAATTCTGAGTTGATTTGTGGGGTAAAGTTTACAATGAATTCTTAATGTTATAAGATAAGATAAGATGGATTTTATTAATCCCACACTGGGGAAACTTCTGGTGCTACAGCAGCTCAGAAGAAAGACAAACATGTACACACATCAGAATAATACAAATACACATTAAGTAGACATAGGAGAAAAAATATACATTAAGTATAAGAAATGGAAAAATAGAATATGTTATAATAATAATAATAATAATAAAACATATTTACACAATAAACACCCTTATATGTTTATGTTTGAAATATATAATGAAATTTTGACACTGAAGTCAAGTTTAGTTTACAATACAGCCTTTAATCTTGGTTCATCACTGCAAAAATTATATTTAGTTGGATACATATTGTTCAAAATGTTGATGTGTACTTCTTTTATCATTGCCAATCAGTATCTAGCTTTTCACCGAGGAGTAATCTCCTTCTTTCCTTCCTTCTTGGATGTATTAATTAGATTCTACATCTTGTATTATAATGAAAATCCGTTTAAACCTCATCTAGCAGGCCTTTTCACCCAGCTTCGCCCCATCCAATCAGCGCTCACTTGCCCTTACAGGTCGACCAATCAGCGCTGTCCACGAGGTTCAGCTCCAGAGGGGCGGGCACTGTCGAGTCCGACCGAGATTTCCCTTCGACCAATCAACTGTTGACAGTTGACAGGAAACGTCAAAAATCCCCTCCCGCTAACCAATCAGCGGTGAGAAGGCGGGGGCGGGCTCTTCCCTCGAAGATTCCATGTGACGCTCCTCAGTAGTTCCCAGGCGGTCACATCTGAGAGCCGGAGGTGAGTAAAGAGACCGATTAACGGCACTTTTTACGGGGAAACACAGCGGGAGAGTAGCGTTTTGTGAGAAACGTCGGCTTATGTATACTCTCTGTACACTAATTATTTAAAAATTGGGCGTTTTTAGCCGTTGAAAACGAAGCTCTAGCATGCTGTTAGCATTAGGCTGAGTGGCTAACTGGAGCTAATGAACTGCAGGTGAATTCAGCTAGCCTTTTAGCTTGCTGCGTTGGCCTTTACTAACATGTAATTAACTCAGACGTTACGTATATAGCGATATAAGTGAGACTGCTTTTCGTTTAGGTTAATAGATAAAAGTCCGCTTGTGATTATTGATACAAGAAAGCTGAAGTTCCGCTTCGTTTCGTAAATCAAGCTAACGTTAAGCTAGCTAGCTAAATCAGACGTGTTCGTAACAGAAAACGGTTGGTCCTCCTGAGGACACACTTAGAAGAGATTAATTGAAACGATAAGTAACACAAATGTCACTTGAATTTTTGAGATAAAGTGGCGTAAAAGACATGCTGTAAAAAAATAAAACAATTAATGAGTGTCAGGCGTCAGTTAGCGTGTTAGCTTAGTCAACATATGCGATAACTGAATGTCACTTCAAATAGAACTTTATTAAAAAAATTGTATGAGACAAAATTGACTAAAGATACCAAATATATGTGCCGGTGTTTTGTGGATACTAACGGTAGTTCAACAAAGTATGAAGCTGCCAAATAATGATGATTTTTACAATCTGTCAATTAACCTAAGTAGGCTATAAATTGATTAATCATTCACTTTTATAAAAAAAATGTTACGAAATGTTAAATCCGCCACAACTTCCAGTATGTTCCAATGGGATGTTTTTAGATGTCAGTCAGTCATAGATTCAGTTAAAATCGATATAAAACCGAGAAAAGCTGCAAATCTTCTAGAATGTTTGGTTTTCAAAATAAAAGCTCTGTTTAATTTTTTCATTTAAATAAATGTCAGTTTGTGACTGAGCCTATGGCGCACTGATGAAAGTGTTGCAATGTTTATATATATCTGCAGTATTACGGGATGTCTGGCGTAACATTTCCTGGAGAAAAAAAAACATATTTTTTCTCCATTGTTTATGCACGTAATTCTGAAAACTTTGAGCTCATGTATCAACAACAAACTTACAGATTACAGAAACAGAATGAATCACATTATGCTTCTACGCTCCGGACTGATAAACTCTCTGCACTAGTCCATCGTTTTTACACACACACACATACACACACACACACACACACACACACACACACACACGTCCTACACCTGAGGGGGAGGAGGAAGGAGGAGGAAGAAGGGGGAGAAGGGGGAGAAGGAGGAACAGAAAAGGATTGAATAAAAATATGGAGGATGAGGAAGAGATAAAATTAGCAACAAATAAAGTGTTTGCACACACACACTCCACACACACACACACTCTCCCCATTTGTTTCAAATACAAATCATAAATCACCCGTGACTGAAATCTTACACTGCCACTTTAAAAAGATGAATTAAGACAGTTTGCGGACCCTTTTCTGTCATTCTCAGTTATTTTTGTTAGCATCACCCTCCATGTATTCGGTCAAAGAAAAGGTCCCCAAACCTCACAAAACTTAGACTTACTTCCCTGCAGGGTGTATTTTACTTTTGACCAGTTCAAGTGAAATAAAACATCCAGTTTAAAAGATTGGATGGCCAATTTGCATTATAAAAAAATTCTAATTAAAATACCAAACAAGGCAGAATGGGATGCACATCAATTAGTAGGGCCGCTCCTCTTAGTGGATTAGTCGACTAATCGGTGGTTTTGGTCTTAGTCAACTTAGATTTCTTTACTCCATTAGTCATGTCTGATGCTGTTTTCATGCTGAATGACTTATTCGAGTCAGACCCGCGGGCTTTTGCTGCTGCATCAAATCCTATCAAATAAAGCCCCTACCCCCAAAATAAATAAATAAATAGTGATCCCGTAAGCTTCACTTACAGATCCAAACATTGCCTCCCAGAAAGCACCCCAAAACGGAGTCACCGGAGCATGCCTGCATTTATAAAAGAGCTGAATCCTTATCGTAGGTTTTGGATCCGGTATTTCAGGTGAAGCCTGCGGCAGACCGACCGGTTCAACCTGCTGGTTTCTCTTTTTGGGATTCAGTGCCATGTGTCTGTGTGTCAGACCGCCACCCGGAAACCAAATGATGATGATGATGCACTGCAAGATTACACTTCCCCACCTGGTTTACTGGAAATGTAAATGCTAAATCAATCAATCAATCAATCAATCGATCAATCAGTACCTGCCGTTTATAAGGGGTTAGGTGCAGCAGCCTAAACTGAATGAAACCGAAAGACTTTTCTCAGATCTAATGATTTGTAGTTGGACTTCTTTAAGTTTAGTCTTTTAAGCTTTTTCAATGTATGTATTATCTGCTCGAGCTTTTCCATTGTTTGTTATAAACGGTCCAAAATGATGTGAAAGAGACTCAAGACTACCGCAAAGAGACCCAAAACTACCGCAAAGAGACCCAAAACTACCGCAAAGAGACCCAAAACTACCGCAAAGAGACTCAAAACTACCGCAAAGAGACTCAAAACTACCGCAAAGAGACCCAAAACTACCGCAAAGAGACTCAAAACTACCGCAAAGAGACTCAAAACTACCGCAAGGAGACTCAAAACTACCGCAAGGAGACCCAAAACTACCGCAAGGAGACCCAAAACTACCGCAAGGAGACCCAAAACTACCGCAAGGAGACCCAAAACTACCGCAAAGTAGAGGTGTGAATCTTTCGATAATGATTATCATGTCTTCGGTTCGATATCTCGATGCGTCAAATACATTTTTCTATTAAAGCCATGTAGGATATTTAATTCGTAGCTTTTCAAGCTTCAAAAACCAAACATTCTGCAGAGCTCTAATACTAAATAACTTGGATAAATAAAGCTATACAGCACTGAGCACATGGCACCTCCTGAATGTGCAAAACATACCAGAATATGTAAACAGAAATGTTGTTAGGCCTACATTAAACTGTAAACAGAAATAATCGATTATGAGCCGGCCGATTATTTGATTAATTTCAACACCTCTGCCACAAACGGACGCTAAATGACCCAAAGGAGACGCAACATGACTACACAAAGACGCAACAGATGCAGAGATGGAAGTCAAAAAAAACGACCGGAACGGATAAATCGATTAATCGAAATAGTTTGCTTAAAAAAGGAGGAAGAGAGATATTTAAAAAGCATCTTTTGACACCCATCCGTTGATGATTGGTTGTTGTAAATGGACAGATGAGTGACACATTAGTGCTCACTGCGTGTTTCCGTTTTTAAAGAGTAACTCGTTCGTCCTGTCTGTCTGTCTGTCTGTCTGCGGGCGGTTAGGTAACTGATAACTGACTTAATGAGCTTGCTCACAATACCGGTAGATTATTTTAAATTTTAAATCATCTCCGCGCCCAGAAATTACTCCCAACAAGTTGGGTGTCCGAATGCAACGCCAGACAAGAACTACACCAGCCCAGCCCAGTCAGGACAATTTAGCATAACCTGAAAATAATGACTCACTACTCCAATCGTTCGAAAGTTCGAAAGTGACCTATAAACGGGGTCCAAAATTAGCCCCATCTTTCAGCCAAATGCTGGTCAAAGATGCACGTGGCTCGTGTATTTGCGTCACTCGCCACCCAAAAGAACAAAGGTTGTCTGCCTGTTTAGTGGTAAAATGTGAACACTCACTGGCCGTTTGGCTGGTGGAGGAAAAGTTAATTTTAAACCTTGCCTTTAAATCTGTAATCTGCATTCAGATAAATATCCTGCAGGTCTCCGGTCATTGTCTCTCTCTCTGTCTGTCTCTCTCTTTCTGTCTCTCTGTCGGTCTGTCTGTTTGTCTGTCTCTCTCTCTCTCTCTCTCTCTCTCTTGGTCTCTCTCTCTCTCTCTCTCTCTCTCTTTCTGTCTCTCTCTCTCTCTCTCTCTCTCTCTCTCTTGGTCTCTTTCTGTCTCTCCCTCTCTCTGTCTCTCTCTCTGTCTCGGTCTGTCTCTTTCTGTCTCTCTCT
>NC_053121.1:37246305-37291305 GCF_010015445.1 Perca fluviatilis | reverse complement strand
ATGTAGTTAATTAACCATCTGTAAAACTGAGTTTCTCCACAATTAATCCTGCAAAAGCACCACTTTATATCTTTTGTTTGCCATAAATGTGCTCATGAGTTTCTTGGAAATGAGTAATTAAGCATGAATAAGCATAAAAAATGACTTATCAACTAAAGAAATCTTAGTCGACTAAGACCAAAACGACAGATTAGTCGACTAATCGACTAAGAGGTGGCAGCCCTAACCGCTAACAAGGTCTAACATTACAGACACACAGACAGACACAGACAGACAGACAGACAGACAGACACACAGACAGAAAAGTGCTATTTTAAATAAAGGTTACGTACTTGCTCACGCCTTGTGTTCCTCTCTGCAGACTATGAATCAGAAGGTCGGGTTGTTCGTTCTTCTGGCCGCGGGCCTCCTCTGCCTCAGCCTCGTCTCTCGGGCTGAGGACCTGATTGAAGACGGTCTGGGCGACGACGTAGACGTGGAGGACGACCTGGATCTGGGTCTGGCCGGAGACGAGGAGGAGCTGGAGGGAGACGGGCAGGACGATGCTCCACCGGCGCCGAAAACTCCTCCTACGCCCAAGGTATTATTTTCTCAAACTTTTTTCAATAATGTACCCCCTTTTTCAATTGTTTCTTTAAGCCAAGTCCCCCCCTAACCAGCGCTAATCATTTTCAGTAGAGAAAAAAGTCTCTATAAAGAGGAACAGTCGATAGATTTACTAAACGGCAGCCTTGGACCTGGAAAACCTTTTCAAATTCTGATGAGAAAAAGAGACAAACGCTGAGAAAAGAGACAAAAAGATGGTAGAAGGAAGGAAGTAAGGCAAGAATAGGTCAAAATAGTATCAAAAACTTCAAAAACAGTGACATGCATTGATTTGAAAAAAACTTGTAAAAAAGTATAGGAAGGAAGGATAGATTAGGTCCAAAGAAGGAGACACAATTTCACATTTTTGGTAGAAAAAAAAATGTACATAAAGAGGAACAATGTTCTGGACAACAGCCTTGTTACTATTAAACATTTAGTTAAATATCTCATGTACCCCCTGTAGTCCTCCAGAGTACCCCTAGGGGGACACGTACCCCCTACAGTCCTCCACAGTACCCCTAGGGGGACACGTACCCCCTGCAGTCCTCCACAGTACCCCTAGGGGGACACGTACCCCCTGCAGTCCTCCACAGTACCCCTAGGGGGACACGTACCCCCTGCAGTCCTCCAGAGTACCCCTAGGGGGACACGTACCCCCTGCAGTCCTCCAGAGTACCCCTAGGGGGACACGTACACCCCATTTGAGAAACCCTACTCTAAAGTACTGCATGCCTGGTGGCCCACCGTGGCCTGAGTTTCCCCCGCCACTGGTCCATAGTTTAAGAGCTGAATGGCTTTGTGCAAAAGTTCCCAGTATTAAAGTGCCCATATTATGAAAATAAATCACTTTTTCTGGTGATTTGGGGTGTTATTTTGTGTCTCTGGTGCTTCCACACGCATAGTTCACCATAATCTCCAAAAGAACTACTTCCATGTCCCTGTTCTGCAGGTATTCCACGCTAAATTGGAAGTGCGTCCCTCGTTTAGAAGAAGTCTCCCGGAAACAGCCTTTCTTTTACTGTCTATGGAAACAGCTAGCTAGCTGATATGATGATCCTTACCTAGCTACTGAGCATGTGCGACTCCAAACAAGAGATGGTAAAGAAGTGAGATGTCTCACTCTGTAGCTAAAACAGAGAGCTCAACACACAGGGTGAAAAGAGGAGCTGCAGCAATGTGCAGTACAACAAAAATATGGTGTTTTTTGATAATTAAACCATGTAAACCTATTCTGGTACAACCTCTAAATACAATTATGAGCCTGAAAATGAGCAGAATATGGGCGCTTTAACTGCTTTTTTCATTTGATGATTTTCAAGAGTGTTTTTAAATGTTTTAATAAGCCCTCTGAGGCAGGTGTGAGATTTTGAGGCTATTTTGAGGCTATATATATAGATAGATAGATAGATAGATAGATAGATAGATAGATAGATAGATAGATAGATAGATAGATAGATAGATATATATATATAGATAGTAGAAAGTCTAGATATCTTGCTTCACCCACATGTGCAACGTGAATGTTTAGGGGAGTGGAAGAGACTGTGTGTGTACAAACTACAACCTTATCTTTTATGCAAAGCTAAATGTACAATCGGCTGCATAATTACATACACACATAATATATAAAGTGATATAAATACTGTCCACTTTTCAAAGAATTTCACGACTGTTATCATGTGAATCATGTGGGACATGAAAATTCGTCACACACAATTCCCTTCAGCTAAACATGTTCTAAGCGTGGTGTCATCAGCCTGTATCACATGCACACTGATTGTGTGAAAGACAGGCAATCACTACTTAGTCATGGCACGTTTTGTTCAACCCCGTGGGAGTTAGGAATGCGTTATCTGTGAACGTTTTTTCCCAGGAAGTGTCTTGCTACTCATTAACGAGCTAAATCAGGAAGCCGGTCTGATAACGGAGCGGAGAACTGACCTGCTGATCCACTGACCTGGAAACCACGATAAACACGAGCCACGAGCCCACAACAAATAAACCTTTTAAAAATAGAAATAATTCAGTCTAGCGTGACAATGTCTTTGACTTTGCTTCCTGAAACGTAAGAAGATAACACAAATATCTAAATATTTTCTAAATTAAAACCATAATAATAATAATAGCAAATTATTTATTCAACATTTTTTGGATTGGAAACTTTTTATTGGTTTTAAACACTAGTACAGGTTACCTGTGACGAATAAGAAGCATGAAAATATTCCTCATATATATATATATATATATATATATATATATATATATATACACACACACACACACACACACACACACACACACACACACACACACACACACACACACAATATATGCCCACATATAGACACCAGACAAGACCTCATTCAACATTTTGATAAATGGAAGTTAAAGGAAGTAGACGGGAGAAAACTGAAGTCCCTTTTTAATACCAGTTAACTCCAGTTTGTTCACAGTTTAAATCCCTCAGCTGGAAGTGAAACCAAAATGTAAACAACGCCTGAAATATTCTCGCTGTGAATAGAGAATAAGTCTGTAAAGATGCTCTGGATTAACCCTTGCGCTGTCTTCCCGTTGACCGTGCAACTTTTCGTTTTTCTGAGTTAACATTTTGACATTTCTGTCACTTTTATCCAAGTTTTTTTTGTTTTGTCACTTTCTCTGATGTTTTCATAAAAAAAGATTCTGCGCTTTTTGATATTTTTTGTGGAATTTTTCCTGGGTTTTTTAAAGCTTTTTTCTGAACATTTTTGTCACTTTTCAACATTCTTTCGCTACAAAATTAAATAAAACGCCCAAATTCAATGAAAGTAGCAAACTGATAATTTATTTTACTTGTGCAGAGCGTTGTAGAGAACCATCCACGTTGCTTTTTTGTTGTTGAAAATTTGGTAGAAAATGGGTCAAATTTGGCCCGAGGACAACAGTAGGTTTAAAGGTGCACTGTGAGCTCCTGCATGGTTTCAGCGCAATTTCATTTGTGTCTCAAATGGAAGTCGTCTCTCCTTGATCCGCTAACTTCCTGTCCCCTGAACACACCGTGAAAAAGCCCGGTCTCGGGAGACAACACAGGGCTCGTAAATAGTGTTAATTTTGTCACCTATTTTTAACTTAGTCTTAGTCTTGTGCCAAAAAAATGTGTTAGTCAAGTTTTAGTCGACTAAAAGTCTCGCCATTTTAGTCAAGTTTTGTTATTTCTGATAACCATTTCAGTCAAATAGTTACAAAAATAAATAAATTATATAAATATATATAAATATTGAGCCTCTTCCTTATTTCACCAGTAAATTCCTGTTAAACGACAAAAACAACCACTGCATGGGGAAAGGATATTTTACACTAAAATAAATGCAGCACGAAACTGGCGAGGCGTATTTCAAGTGAACGCATCATGTGTTGTTTTTCAGACAACGGCAGCTGCAGACTGTCGTACGGCTCGTGTTGGAAATGGAGACAAACCTTTACACCGTTTAGCTGTCAGCATTAAACTGCTAGCTAACGGTATGCTAACGTTACCTGCTGCCAAGTGAAGTGTTAACTAGCTAACGGTAGGCTAACGTTACCTGCTGCCAAGTGTAGTGTTAACTAGCTAACGGTAGGCTAACGTTACCTGCTGCCAAGTGTAGTGTTAACTAGCTAACGGTATGCTAACGTTACCTGCTGCCAAGTGTAGTGTTAACTAGCTAACGGTAGGCTAACGTTACCTGCTGCCAAGTGTAGTGTTAACTAGCTAACGGTAGGCTAACGTTACCTGCTGCCAAGTGTAGTGTTAACTAGCTAACGGTATGCTAACGTTACCTGCTGCCAAGTGTAGTGTTAACTAGCTAACGGTAGGCTAACGTTACCTGCTGCCAAGTGTAGTGTTAACTAGCTAAAGGTATGCTAACGTTACCTGCTGCCAAGTGTAGTGTTAACTAGCTAACGGTAGGCTAACGTTACCTGCTGCCAAGTGTAGTGTTAACTAGCTAACGGTAGGCTAACGTTACCTGCTGCAAAGTGTTCGGTGCCGTAGCAACGGGTCTCGGTAACAGCTGAATATTCTATCTCATGATGAAAAAGTAGAGGCGATTTGAAGACGAAGATGGTTGGGGGGGGGTTGGGGGTTAGTGACAGTTACCGTGCGTTCGTGGACATTGGACAAACATTTTTCCCAGTGAAAACGTCCCCATTAACGTCACTTCCTGTGGGAATCCGAGGTGGGAATTGGGCTAGATTTGGCTAACCGAGCGGCACCGTTGGTGACGCGTTGTTGACGACTGATGTTTGATGTCGGCGACTTTAATACGTAGTAGTGGTCTCCTCCTGTTTCTATGTACCGTATTTTCCGGACTATAAGTCGCACTTTTTTTCCTACTTTGGCTGGTCCTGCGACTTATAGTCAGGTGCGACTTGTATATCAAAATATATATAATTTAACATGTTTTTAAATGTTAATTCATACTGAAAACATCACCGTATTCAGCCTGTTGTTCTGTGTGCTATTGTGTGTTTGACAGATGAAAAAGTCTGTTTTTGGTCTTGGATTTTGTGAAATACATTTCTAAATAAATGCGACTTATAGTCCGGTGCGACTTATAGTCTGGAAAATATGCTAACTTTTTCTGATTTTACTGTTTTCTGCGTTTCATTATTATTTTTTTGTGTATGATAAGTTGTTTTTATTTTTGGTTCCTGATGTAAAGCACGTTGGATACTACCTGCTGGTTGCTGTAAAGTGCTACATAAAATAAATAAATGTTGAGGTGTAATCAGTTATCGTGAATACTTTCTCTTCTTCTTCTGTGTCCAGGTGATCTACAAGGCTCCAGAGCCGATGGGGGAACATTTCATCGCAGAGTCTTTTGACCGGGGGACCCTAGACGGGTGAGCACACGTTACAACACAACATTCAGTGTTTATTTTTGGTTTTTTTCAACAAGTGTGTTTTATTAATTTTCAGAAAATAATCACACTACAACAAATAATACAGGTGCAAATCAGAACTGTCACAGTAAGGCTCATCTTCAATAAAATAAACATAAACATGACAGGGCTGAAACAACTAGGGCTGTGCTCGATTTGAAGAAATTCTTAGTCGACTTAACACTCATTCAACTGTATCGACTAATCGATTAGTTGATTTAAATGCGTGTACGTGAATCGCTAAGAATGTCAGAAACAATTAAAAAATTGGGTAAAAAACTATATATATATATATATATATATATATATATATATATTTTTTAATTTATTAGGGGTGGGGGGGAATCAATACAGCATAGTATCGCAATATTTTCTGTGGCAATACTGTATCGATACACAGACGCCAAGTATCCAATCAATCAAGATAGATAGATAGATAGATAGATAGATAGATAGATAGATAGATAGATAGATAGATAGATAGATGTGTGTGTGGACTAATCGATTAGTTGATTTTAATCGACAGATCTGTAAATCTGAGTTTCTCCACAAAGAGTCCTGCTAAAAGCACCACTTTAATTCTTGTGTTTACCAGAGATGAGCTCGTACGTTTCTTGGAAATAAGTCATTCAGCATGAAAACAGCATCAAACATGACTAATGGAGTAAAGAGATCTAAGTTGACTAAGACCAAAACTACCGATTAGTCGACTAATCCACTAAGAGGGAGCAGCCCTAGAAACAAGCGATATTTGGCACAGTAAGTCAGCATAAGTCATCCTTAAGAATCACCGGTGGTCCAAAAGTTAACTTATCCCGAAGAGAAAAGCACTTCAAATAAAACCAAGCAAAGACAAACAGACGTATGCTAAGTACATAGCAATACTCTTTTGTTGATGGTTGACACACACAGAGAGAACATGCCTCCAGCGCTTTCCTCCCCTCTAAGAACACCATAAAGGATCTCCACATATTGTCAAAGACGAGATATTTACCCTTTAATGTAAAAGTGAGTTTTTCCAATGCAGATGTTTGTGTGGAGATGTGGGACTTGCTGGCTCTCTTTCGGTGCAGCGTTTTGATAACCTAACTTTCCCCGTGCGTTGCTTTCAGCTGGGTGATGTCCAACGCCAAGAAGGACGACACCGATGAAGACATCGCCAAGTATGACGGTAGGTACAGATCCACGCTGTCGTCATGGGACGATTTGGGACCAAACTGTTCTTGGGTAGCCTGGTGAGAGCGTCCTGATCTGGCAAGCTCCAGTTTTCCACTCTCAGATCAGTGTGGCATCTTGAGATAGAGAAAATTTGGAGCCGTTCGCCAAAACGACCGACCAATCAGCGTTGAGTTTTGAGGCGGGGTTTAGGTGTGACCCAATGAGAAGCGACCGTTCGGTCTAACCAACGTGGCGCCTTCCACGGGTGAGATGAGCGTAGCTATCGCAGCAAGTTTTATCCGAATTAGAAACTATTCCTTCATTGAAAGAAGAGCAAAAAAAAAAACATCACTGGAGGCTTTTCTCGGAGGAAAAGATGTTTTTGTTCTTCTCCTGACTTTGGTTTTGGCAAGAGTTTGATCTGATTGGTTGATTTGGCTCGTCTATCACCAACTATAGGTGGTGATAGATGGATGGTTTATCCAATCAGATAACCAGGATTTTCGCACTCTTCCCAAAAGTTCTCTAACGGAAAGTTCCCAGATGGATATGCCGAGCTAATGGGAAGCGATCCATCTGGTGGAGTCAGGTTATTTCTCAGGACTCCCTGAGAGGAACTGAGGACTACGTACCTTTTTGTCTCGCTCTCTCTGACTCACTCTCTCTCTCTGTCTCTCTCTCTGTCTCTCTCTCTCTCTCTATATCATTTTCTCTCTGTCTCTATATATATATATATTATATATATATATATATATTGTATATATATATAATATATATATATATATATATTATAATATATAGTTTATATTCTTGTTAATATATAGTATATATATTATATATTTGCGTGTATATATATAGCTGTTTGTGTGTTTGGATATATATGTTTTTTTTTTTTTTTTTGGTTTGGTTGTGTATATAGCATATATATACTTGTGTATATATGTATGATGTATGTGTATAGTTTGTATGTATATGTGTATATGTGTGTGTGTCTTAGTTGGTATGTATGTGTATTATTATATATAACGTGTATGTATATAGTGTTGTGTATGTGTTATATGCTTGTTATGTGTGTATTGTTATGCTATGTATATATATATATATGTGTTGTGTCGTCTTTTTGTTTGGTGTCTCTCTCTCTCTGTCTTTGTCTCTCTCTGTCTCACTCTCTCTGTCTGTCTCTCTCTGTCTCTCTTTCAGTCTGTCTCTTTCTCGCTCTCACTTTCTCTCTCTGTTTCTCTTTCTCTGTCTCTTTCCGTCTGTCTCTGTCGCTTTCTGTCTCTCTTTCAGTCAGTCTCTTTCTCTCTGTCTCACTCTCTCTCCGTCTGTGTCTCTCTCTGTCTCTCTTTCCGACTGTCTCTTTCTCTCTCTCACTCTCTCTCTTTGTCTCACTCTCCGGTCTCTCTCTGATAATGATGATGATGGTGATGATGGTGGTGATGATGGTGATGATGATGATGGTGATGATGATGATGATGGTGATGATGATGGTGATGATGATGATGGTGGTGATGATGATGGTGATGGTGATGGTGATGATGATGATGATGATGATGGTGATGATGGTGATGATGATGATGTAATTAACAGGTAAATGGGCGGTGGAGGAGATGAAGGACAGCAAGCTGCCCGGTGATAAAGGTCTGGTCCTGAAGACTCGAGCCAAACATCACGCCATCTCAGCCCAGCTGCTGCGACCTTTCACCTTCGACGCCAAGCCGCTCATCGTCCAGTAAGAAGACCACTTTCTCTCTCTCTCTCTCTCTCTCTCTCTCTCTCTTTCTTTGTGTCTCTCTCGCTGTTTCTCTGTCTTTCTCTCGGTCTCTCTCTCTCGCTGTCTTTGTCTGTCAATTCAGTTCAATTTGCTTTATTGGCATGAAAAGAAAACCTGTTGTTGCCAAAGCAGTTTACAGAAAATACATATACTACATATCACATATTAAATACATATATAGTACATATCACATATTAAATACATATATAGTACATATCACATATTAAATACATACAGTAGGTGTCACATATATTCTATACAGTGTCATAAACATACAACATACTACATTACAAAACAATTACATAACACAATGTAATACTTATAGTAGTGAGTCCCTGAGGTTGTGGCAGGCAGATCCATATTTAGCTGCCAGTGGGGCTGCTGTCCCTTCTCCTGTCTGTCTCTCTCTCTGTCTCTCTCTCTCTCTCTGTCTACCTGCCTCCCCACTCCCTCACTCCTGCCCATCCTGTCGGCCTCTTCATCGTCCTCATGTCTCTTTCTGTGCGTTTCTTCTCAGGTACGAGGTGAACTTCCAGTCGGGCATCGACTGCGGCGGCGCCTACGTGAAGCTGCTGACTCAGACTCCGGACCTCGACCTGGTCAGTTACACACACACACACACACACACACACACACACACACACACACACACACACACACACACACACACACACACACACACACACACACACACACACACACACACACACACACACACACCTGAACAGGCTGCAAGTTATCCAAACTTCACCTGTACTCTGAGACACAGATGCTAGACAACAAACATTAATAAAGTTGCAGTTTTGGAATATTTAGGCCAGTTTCATAAACAGAAACTTTACATGAAAACTAAACGATTTGTTTCCCAAAAATCTGCTATATGTTGTGTTTTTTTTTTTTTTTCAGCTGTTTGTAGCTCCTCAGATTTTATACTGCATTAATTATATTATGGGATGACAGTGTTCACCCCATAATATTGCAGAGGTAACGTAAGAGTCACCAGGGCTTCTGTGAGAGGTCACTGTGACACTCAATTTAGGAAGACTACATTTGGTCAATCGGCTTTTTCATTTACAGCAGTAGAAAAGTAGAACTTAATTCCCCTTCACATTAGAGATTGTGCAAGTCTCAGCAGTTTGAAAATGTCCTTTAAAGACTTGGCTGAAGGCGAATCAACTATGTGATCATTGATCTTTAATAACATGGAATGTATATTTTGTTTACTGGGTTATACGTGATGTAATGCTTGTTATATGTTAAGTTTTTTTTATCTGTTTTGATAGTATTGTCTGTATTGTCCTTTTATCTCCGTTGCCCAGGGACCACAGATGTAAATTAGCTGTATAGCTAACTCTGGTACAGGGCTTGAGCTGTGCATGGTCTAAACTAAGCCAAAACAGCAAATTCAAAACTGCAAATACTTATTCTGCAAAACTGTGATTTTTCAGTATAAATACACTCCTGCAGACAGTTGGGAACACCACTCAAACTGTTAAGGCCTTTACACACCAGTTGTTGTTGAGTACTTTAATACAGAAAGCTAATATTACACAGGAGCATTATTTTACTCAGAACAGGTTGATTTTTTTTTCAAGACATCAACCAATCAAGTTGTTTACTTAACCCTGTAACACCCCTTGTTGTAAAATTACAACATTACCTTTAGCCATCCTTAAAAACTATGTTTTTATCTTATTTTTTAGCACATTTACATAGTCATTGGGTCCTATTGTTCAGTCTCACAATGCTATTGGATCGTACATTTGTTTATAAGTCCCCTGTTTATAAGTAAGCTGTAGTACTTTGTTTCTGTCGCCCCCATGAGGACTTCTAAGTAATGACAACGAAACGTTTTTGCATCCACATGTTGTTTTGTATTTCCAGTTGACATGACTTTGATATTTGAGTTGTATTAAATGAATAAAAAGAGACTTGAATCACTCCCAGAAACTAAACTCTGTGCCTCCTGTGTGTCCACAGGACCAGTTTAAGGATAAAACTCCGTACACCATCATGTTCGGACCCGACAAATGCGGAGAGGATTACAAACTTCACTTCATCTTCAGACACAAAAACCCCAAAACGGGAGAGTACGAAGAGAAGCACGCCAAGAAACCTGACGCTGACCTGAGGACGTACTACACAGACAAGAAGACACACCTGTACACACTGGGTAAGACACACACACACACAGACACACACACACACAGACACACACAGACAGACACACACACACACAGACACACACACAGACAGAGACACGGACACACGCACAGAGACACATTCACTCCTCTCTATCTCTGTTTCTCTGTCTCTCTCTCCCTCTCGTCTCTCTGTGTCTGTCTCTCTCTGTCTGTCTCTCTCTTGTCTCTCTCTCTCTCTGTGTGTGTCTCTCTCTCTGTCTCTCTCTCTCTCTCTCTCTGTCTCGCCTCTCTCTGTCTCTCTCTGTCTCTCTCTGTCTCTCTCTCTTTTTTTTTTTTCTCTCTGTCTCTCTCTCTGTCTCTCTCTCTCTCTCTCTCTCTGTCTCTCTCTCTCTCTCTCTGTCTCTCTGTCTCTCTCTCTCTCTGTCTCTCTCTCTTCTCTCTCTCTCTGTCTCTCTCTTGTCTCTCTCTCTGTCTCTCCTCCCTCTCTCTCTCTCTCTCTCTCTCTGTCTCTCTCTCTCTTCTTTCTGTCTCTCTCTCTCTCTGTCTCTCTCCCTCTCTCTCTCTCTGTCTCTCTCTCTCTGCCTCTCTGTCTCTCTCTCTCTCTACCTGCCTTAGAAGGAGTTTGTTTTCATTCTGTTCTAAGTGTGTCTGTAGTGTGTAAGACACACACAGATGTGTGACTCGTCTCTGTGTCCCCCCCCCCACCGTAGTGTTGAACCCTGACAACAGCTTCGAGGTGCTGGTGGATCAGACGGTGGTGAACAGCGGCAGCCTGCTGACGGACATGACCCCCCCGGTGAACCCCCCCGCCGAGATCGAGGACCCCGACGACCAGAAGCCGGACGACTGGGACGAGAGGCCCAAGATCCAGGACCCCGCGGCCGCCAAGCCCGAAGACTGGTCAGTGCACGCAACCAACGACACAACTGTTGGGCTCCACAAGTTTCCCTTCTCGAAACTGGGAGGAGAGGGGAGAGAAGAGGAGGGGACAGCGAGGGAGAGAGGGAGAAGGGGAGAGAGAGAGAGCAGAGGAGAAGGAAGAGAGGGAGAAAGAGAGAGACGAAGAGAGACAGCGGAGACAACAGAGAGAGAGGATGAAGACAACGAGAGGGAGAAGTGAAGGAGGCGAGGCGACAGAAGCGAGAGAGAATGTAATGGGGGAGAGAGAGAAGAACATGGAGAGAGGAAAGTGAGAGAGTGAAGGAGACAAGTGAGAGAGAAGAGACGAGAGAGACAGCGAAGAGAGACAATGAGAGAGAGACAGCGAGACATGAGGAGAGGAACAGTGAGAGAGACAGTGAAAGACAGTGAGAGGAGACAGTGAGGTGGAGAGAGACAGTGAGAGGAGAGACAGCGAGGAATGGAGAGAGAGAGACAGCGAGACGGAGAGAGACAGCGAGACGGAGAGAGAGACAGGAGTGGAGAGAGAGAGAAGACGGGAGAGAGAGGAGAGAGACAGGGAGAGAGAGAGACAGCGGAGGGAGAGAAAACAGTGAAGGAGAGAGAAAGCGAAGGAGGGAGAGGCGGAGGGGAGAGACGGAGAGGGAGAGAGACAGCGAAGAGAGGAGAGACAGCGAGGAAGAGAGAGACAGCGAGACGAGGAGAGACAATGAGAGAGAGACAGCGAGAGAGACAGCGAGAGAGAGAGACGAGAAGCGGAGAGAGAGACAAGAGAGAGAGAGAGACAGGGAGAGAGACAGCGAGAGAGAGAGACAGCGAGAGAGAGACAGCGAGAGGGAGAGAGACAGCGAGAGGGAGAGAGACAGCGAGAGAGCGACAGACAGCGAGAGGGAGAGAGACAGCGAGAGGGAGAGAGACAGCGAGAGGGAGAGAGACAGCGAGAGCGACAGACAGCGAGAGGGAGAGAGACAGCGAGAGAGCGACAGAGACAGAGGGACAGAGAGAGAGAGAGACAGGGACAGAGAGAGAGCGACAGAGAGAGAGAGAGAGACAGGGACAGAGAGAGAGAGAGAGAGAGAGAGCCCACAAAATACTTAAATAAAAATAATTTATTTGTCATTGTAAAACATTGTCACAACGAAATTTAAGTGCTGCTCCTGTTTTTTTTTTTTTTTTTTTTTTTCAGAATCTAAATCAGGTTTATTACCAAGTAGCTTTTCACTTACAAGGAACATACATTCAAGAACATAAATATAAAATAGAAATGGTACCATAAAACAAAACCAAAAAAATATGTAAAGAAAAACAAAAAGATAATATAACAAAAATGTAAAATCTATCTGTTTTTAAAAGGAAGCTGTACAGTTTTGTGCAGGATGTGCAAAAATATTGATGATGGAATGTGCAAAAGTTCACAGCAAGGCAACTTTATTTATATAGCACATTTCTTCTTTTTTTTAAATTGTTTGTTTTCACATTTTTCTTCTTACATAAACATAGAAAAACAAGAGAGCAGAAAGTGCTACTCGTACTGGTGCCTAGAAGTATACATTCATACACACAAACCATACCCTCACATACACATAATGGGACAGATGCTTCTAGTAGGCCTGTCACGATAACACATTTTTCTGGATGATAAATTATCCAAGAAATGATTGTGATAAACGATAATATTGTCGTTCTGAGACCATTTTCATCTAATATAACGATAATGGCATAATGATAATGCAGGTACACCTTTTCAAAGATCAGTAAACTTTTATTTCTAAAGAATATTTAACACTGGAACTGGAAGACATTTTTTAATATCCACAATAAATGAACGACATAACTAAAAACAATAAATAAAATGGGTCTCTCAGTCTCTGATAAGTAGAGGTGTGAATCTTCACTGATCTCCCGATTCCATTACGATTTATCATGTCTTCGATTCGATATCTCGATGCGTCAAATACATGTTTTCTATTAAAGCCATGTAGGATATTTAATTCGTAGCTTTTCAAGCTTCAAAAACCAAACATTCTGAAGAGCTCTAATACTAAATAACTTGGATACTTAAATCTATACAGCACTGAGCACATGGCACCTCCTGAATGTGCAAACATACCAGAATACAGTACAGGCCAAAAGTTTGGACACACCTTCTCATTCAATGTGTTCCTTTATTTTCATGACTATTTACATTGTAGATTCTCACTGAAGGCATCAAAACTATGAATGAACACATATGGAATTATGTACTTAACAAAAAAGTGTGAAATAACTGAAAACATGTCTTATATTTTAGATTCTTCAAAGTAGCCACCCTTTGCTTTTTTTGATAACTCTGCAAACCCTTGGTGTTCTCTCAATGAGCTTCATGAGGTAGTCACCTGAAATGGTTTTACCTTCACAGGTGTGCTTTGTCAGGGTTAATTAGTGGAAGTTTTTCCCTTATTAATAAAAAAGCAAAGGGTGGCTACTTTGAAGAATCTAAAATATAAGACATGTTTTCAGTTATTTCACACTTTTTTGTTAAGTACATAATTCCATATGTGTTCATTCATAGTTTTGATGCCTTCAGTGAGAATCTACAATGTAAATAGTCATGAAAATAAAAAGGAAACGCACTGAATGAGAAGATGTGTCCAAACTTTTGGCCTGTACTGTATGTAAACAGAAATGTTGTCAGGCCTACATTAAATTATAAACAGAAATAATCGATTATGAGCCGGCCGATTATCGATGCAGCATCGTCCACGATTCCATGCATCGATTATTTGATTAATTTCAACACCTCCTAGTGATGAGCGCTGTTTTACAAACGCAAAAAATATATTTCTATGCGTGTGTGTTTGTCTGCAGGGATGAAGACGCTCCCGCTCAGATTCCAGACGAAGACGCGGTGAAACCAGACGGCTGGCTGGACGACGAGCCCGAGTACATCGGAGACCCCGACGCGGTCAAACCTGAAGACTGGTGAGGCAGCCTGCTGAAGGTTTTCCTGGTTGTTAGTTTCTAGTCTGGATTGGTTCCCCTACTGCAGGGGCGTCAAACTCATTTTCCCAGAGGGCCACACTGGAAAAAGAGAATCACACCAAAGGCCAGACCTGGAGAGAGTTTATTGACAGGCTTTTGTTACTGTATCTCACTTTCTTTTCTATTTTTTTTTAACATTTTGGTAGCTTTTTTTCCTCATTTTTGTTGTTTTTGATCAGACTTTTTTGTGGCATTCTCAGACATTTCTCACTTTTTTTTTTTTTTTGTAAATTTGTTGCTTTTTCTGACATTTTTGTTGACATGAAGCTCTCTACAAAAGTCATCAGAAGTGTTCCTTAGCCTTTTTGTAGAATTTAGCAAATCGAGCAAAACAATGATACAGCTTCTGGGGGGGAATTTCTGAGTCTCAAATCTGCCCAAATGTCTGCTCTGAATGTCAGGTAATTGCAGTTTAAAAAACACTTTCCTGTGTTTTTGCTTTGGCGCACAACTAGGCGGGCCAAAATGTATTGTGAACCCAAATTGTTATACGGGCCGGATCTGGCCCACGGGCCTTGAGTTTGTAGTTACGCCTGATTTCCTTCACCTTTCGCTTTCTTTGTGTTTACGTTAAACTCCGGTCGCATCGATACACGACGACTGGAACCTCAGAGCAGCAAACTTAAGCTACACGCTGAAAATGTCAAGTTCTGCAGAACATTTGGACGGTGCAACAAGTCAGGCCTGCTCGGTTCTTTCAGGGAACGATTGTAGAGATTTAGAAAGATTTTGTTTAGGATCATCTCCTCTCTAACTGGGAGGTTTTGGGACTGATTGGTGGGATTGCTGTGGACGAAGTACACACAGAGATACACTGGTAAGAGCCAATGAGGTGTAACCATGTATCAGCTCATTTAAATAGCTCACGGTACTGTGTTGTGTCAACGGTTAACTTCACTTAATATTGGATGTGTTAGTTTTTTTTGCTGGGTGCAAATGTTCCACCAAAACCAGTTCCTTCCTGAGACTATTTAGCAAAGCCACTGTCGCTGCGTCTGGAGCTCAGCGCCGCGCCTAAGACGATTGTGATTGGTTTAAAGAAATGCCAATAACCCAGGGCGTTTTTTCTTCTATGCAGGAGTGTATGCTCCTGTTGCCAAACCTTTCTCCGCAGCGCTGTTGAGATAGATGTGGCAACGCGACACTAGTTAGTCACCAAAGTCACACAATGGACCTTTATCACAGCAGACATGTTGACTTGTCATAGTAGGAAAAGCACAGCTGAGACTGATAACCTTAACGATGGCTCGGTTCCATCAAGTGTCCCTAGGGCTGGGTACCGAACGTCGATACTTTTATGGTATCGAAAAAAACTCCAATTTATTGTATACTCCAATCCTAATGAGTATCGAAAAAATTCTTTATCTTTCGGTGCCAAATTTCGCTTCCAAAAGCGTCTGAGCGCGTAAGCCCAAGCTTATCTGTCCTCTCTGCATACTGACACAGAGCGGAGCTCCGACACACACACACACACACACACACACACACACACACACACACACACACACAAGTCTGTATTACTATCTTTGTGGGGACATATCATTGACATAATGCATTCCCTAGCCCCTTACCCTAACCGTCCCAACTAAATGCCTAACTTTAACCCTTACCCTCACCCTAACCATAACCTAATTCTAACCCTAGTCCTAAAACAAAGTCTTAACCCTCAAACAGACCTTTAAACTCGTGGGGTCCAGCATTTTGGTCCCCACGAGGCTGTGCAGACCCCACAAGTATACTGTAGTCCCCGGTTTTTGGACCCCACGAATATAGTAAAACAGGTACACACACACACACACACACACACACACACACACACACACACACACACACACACACACACACACACACACACACGGAGAGGTGCGGACCGAGTAAACTGTCTGTAGTTTTGTTGAAGTCACACAGAGAGTCCTGGTTGGTTTCTAGTGTGGTTACAGTTTTTCATAACTTGACGCAGACAATACATATGATATTAATGGCGATATGATATTAATGGCGATATGATATTAATGGCGAGCTGAAAGCGGTCGCGGTGCTGTTGACGTTTACACTTCCTCTTAGACAAGCAGCCACAACGGTGGTTTCTCTGCCCTGGTGACTGACTGACAGGCTGAGCTTGCAAGGCAAGGCAACTTTTATTAATGTTACTCTGAGTGAGCAGTTTTACCCGAATATTTTTAATTTTGATAACTGTTTTGATTCACAATTAAGGTGGAAAATAAAAGCTTTTGTGTTTAATGTATTTTTGTTGATGTTGAAATGGATTTTAAAACATATGGTATTGAAAAAAGTATCGTTAGGAATCGGTATCGAAACTGAGGTATCGAAAGATTCTGAACGATACCCATCCCTAAGTGTCCCAGTAAGATATTTCAGTGAGTCAGCATGCACAATACCAGGACCTCTCCTAAGTGGAATGCAGCCATCAGTAATGGTTTAATACCAGGGTCTCTCCTAAGTGGAATACAGCCATCAGTAATGGTTTAATACCAGGGCCTCTCCTAAGTGGAATGCAGCCATCAGTAATGGTTTAATACCAGGGTCTCTCCTAAGTGGAATGCAGCCATCATTAATGGTTTAATACCAGGACCTCTCCTAAGTGGAATGCAGCCATCAGTAATGGTTTAATACCAGGACCTCTCTAAGTGGAATGCGCATTAATGGTTTAATACCAGGACCTCTCCTAAGTGGAATGCAGCCATCATTAATGGTTTAATACCAGGGCCTCTCCTAAGTGGAATGCAGCCATCAGTAATGGTTTAATACCAGGACCTCTCCTAAGTGGAATGCAGCCATCAGTAATGGTTTAATACCAGGGTCTCTCCTAAGTGGAATGCAGCCATCAGTAATGGGTTTGAACACACCTGTGCTTTTCCTACTATGACATGTCAACATGTCTGCTGTGATAAAGGTCAGTAAGCCAAACTGACTGCTGGAGGCAGCGGTAGAGCAGCAGCTCCCCGGCTCACCTGTGTGTCTGTGCTTCCTGTCTGTCAGGGACGAGGACATGGACGGCGAATGGGAGGCTCCGCAGGTCCCTAACCCCGCCTGCGAGACGGCGCCCGGCTGCGGCGAATGGAAACGGCCGATGATCGACAACCCCAACCACAAGGGCAAGTGGAAGCCCCCCATGATCGACAACCCCAACTACCAGGTAAGATTGCAATCCTCTCGTCCAATAGCAAGGCTTTTTTTAGGATGTAATTTAGTTCAGAGAGAGAGAGCGAGAGAGAGGGGGAGAGAAGAGGGAGAGGGAGGGAGAGGGAGGAGGGAGGGAGGGAACTCGAACCGTCACGGAAAAATAGGTCATATAAATGTATATATATATATATATATATGTGTGTGTGTATATATATATATGTGTGTGTATTTGTATATATATTATGTGTGTGTGTGTATATATATGTGTATGTATATATATATGTATATATATATATATGTATGTGTTATATATATATATATGTGTGTATATATATATGTGTGATTATATATATGTGTGTGTATATATATATATGTGTGTATATATATATATGTGTGTGTGTATATATATATGTGTGTATATATATATGTGTGTGTATATGTGTATATATATGTGTGTATATATATATGTATATGTATATATGTGTATATATATATATGTGTATGTATATATATATATATGTGTGTATATGTATATATATGTGTATATATATATATATATGTATATATATATATGTATATATATATATATGTATATATATATATATATGTATATATATATATGTATATATGTGTATATGTATATGTATATGTATGTAGATATATGTATGTATGTGTGTGTGTGTATGTATATGTATGTAGATATATGTATGTATGTGTGTGTGTGTATATGTATGAGAAACTAAATAAAATATGTATTTTATATAACTATTTTGCTTTCCTTATAATATTTATGTATTTTATGTTTATATCATATTTTAGTTATTCTACCTTTAGTTTGGTTTTAGTTTTATTATGTTATTTATATGTGTTTGTGTATGCTCCTTTCTCCAAGGCAAATCACACACAAGTATAACTTACTGTGGCAGTAAAACCTTCCCTGATGTCAGATTTGCACGTTCGTACCGATAGGTAATAATCGAGTTTCTGTTTTCCTGTCTCAGGGCGTGTGGAAGCCGAGGAAGGTCCCCAACCCGGCGTTCTTCGAGGACCTGCAGCCGTTCAGGATGAGCGCGTTCAGCGCCGTCGGGCTCGAGCTCTGGTCCATGACCTCCGACATCTTCTTCGACAACTTCTTCATCACCGACGACCGCAACACCGCTGAGCGCTGGGCCGCCGACGGCTGGGGGCTGAAGAAGGCTGCGGAGGGCGCCGCTGACGTGGGTGCACTTTGATTAGTTTAAGTTTGTCGCAGGGTCCAAATAACAACAGAAATAGGGCTGCTATTATATAAATTATATAATCCACACACAGAGACACACACACATTTAAAGAGTGCAAAATGGGATAAATATTAGGGCTGCACGATATAGGAAAAATGTGCAATAACGTTGAATATCTTTATAGTGATATAACTTGCAATAACACACAAGACACAGACACGATTAAAGAGTGCAAAATGGGATAAATATTAAGGCTGCACAATATAGGAAAAATGTGCAATAACGTTGAATATCTTTATAGTGATATAACTTGCAATAACACAGACAAGATTAAAGAGTGCAAAATGGGATAAATATTAGGGCTGCACGATATAGGGAAAATATGCAATAACATTGTTGAATATCTTGATAATGATAACTTGCAATCACACACACAGACAAGATTAAAGAGTGCAAAATGGGATAAATATTAAGGCTGCAAGATATATGGAAAATGTGCAATAACGTTGAATATCTTTATAGTGATATAACTTGCAATAACACACAGACACACACAAGACACGGACACGATTAAAGAGTGCAAAATGGGATAAATATTAGGGCTGCAAGATATAGGGAAAATATGCAATAACGTTGAATATCTTGATAACGATATAACTTGCGATAAATAAAAACGTGTTCTCGGTTTCTGCTGCTTTCAGTCTTCTGCTAAAATACAACAAACTGCTTGTTGAGTTTAAAACAAATAAAAGGAAATCACTTCAAAACTTCCAACATAAAAGGCAGCACTAAAAACAGAATGAAAGTTACGTTTTAAAGTGCAGTTGATGTGGCAGCCTTTCCAGATGTGCTTATTGCTGCAGTTGATGTTACGATATATTGTGCAGCACTACTCGGAACTATGAAATGGAACAAAAGTCGGGGAAAAGCAGCACTGAAGGAATAAAGAATCTTAAAGTATCTGGGTTGAATCCTTTCAGGTTGGCAGAATGTAGGAGAGAGAAATTGTATTTAATTTGTACTTATTTTTTAGTTTCCTTACTTAGACTAAAAATAGTTTTTAGTCTAAGATAATTACATTTTTGAGATCATGCTGTTTCCCCGCTAGTTTTCTTTTCTTGCTCCAGGTTTTCAGGTATGTGCAGCGCTGGGACGACTTTCTAATCGCTCTTAAAAAACTGTTCTGTATGTGTTTTGCGTTTCCTGTTTTTGTGTATTAGTTAATGTGTTTTTTTTGTGTGTTTGCAGCCCGGTCTGGCCACTCAGATGTTGAACGCCGGAGCCATGGGGCGCGGTCGGCTCCACCTTCCCTCTGGTATTCTGGTTCTTCTCGTCCTTCTCCGTAATCTACACGTACATGATTGTGCCAGTTGTACTGCAAACACAAACACATGCACAAACAGTACAGACACACACACACAAAGGTACATACACACACACAGACACAACACACACACACACAAGGTACATACACACACACAGGTACATACACACACACAGGTACATACACACACACACAACACACACACACACACACACACATACAGGTACATACACACACACACACACAGGTACATACACACACACACACACAGACACACACACACACACAAGGTACAACATACACATACACACACACACACACAGCAATATACACAAAATACATAAACACACACACACACACACACACACACACACACACACACAACACACACACAGACACACACACACACACAGGTGCACACACACCCACCTACATACATACATGCGCGCGCGCGCACACACACACATACAGACAAACAGACATGCGCAGGTACACACACACGATCACACTCAGTCAGTAATATTAGCTGGATAGATTAATCCTTGTATCTTCAAGGGAAATGCAGTGATGAGAGGACTTAAATTCAGAGGTAGGAAAGTTTAATACACCTGCATTGTTCTGTAGTCCGCGCTGCAGCCTGTTTTCAGCTTTGTGTGTGTGTGTGTGTGTGTGTGTGACTTCCACAGAGGTCTTCAGGATCAGGTCAGGGTCAGTTGAGTCTCAACAACTTACAGGAAGAGTTAAAGGAAGCCGGACGCCCAAAACGACCTGCCGCCTCTGGCCTGGTGACTGCTGCTGTTAGCGTAGCTTCGTGTGTTTGTTGCGTTTCTGTGTTGCCGTAGTTTAGACAGAAATCTGCGTTTTTGTCTGTTGTCGTGAACAATGATCCTCAGTCTCTAGAAACAGCCAACAACTCCACTAGAACATCCTTTATGCACCACAGCTGCTAAACTAAAAGCAAACCTGGACATTGAGTACAAGATACAAACGATCTTGTTGTATTTTGCATCGAAACTTTGACTGTGAACGCGATCGTTGCTTTGCAGCAAATTAACAAGTTTTTGCAACTAGATTTTGGCACAACTTGGCTGTACTTCATCAGTAAACAATAGTACAAGAGATTTAAAGGTCCCATGACATGGTGCTCTTTGGGTGCTTTTATATAGACCTTAGTGGTCCCCTAATACTGTATCTGAAGTCTTTTATATAGACCTTAGTGGTCCCCTAATACTGTATCTGAAGTCTCTTTTATATAGACCTTAGTGGTCCCCTAATACTGTATCTGAAGTCTTTTATATAGACCTTAGTGGTCCCCTAATACTGTATCTGAAGTCTCTTTTATATAGACCTTAGTGGTCCCCTAATACTGTATCTGAAGTCTTTTATATAGGCCTTAGTGGTCCCCCTAATACTGTATCTGAAGTCTTTTATATAGACCTTAGTGGTCCCCTAATACTGTATCTGGAGTCTCTTTTATATAGACCTTAGTGGTCCCCTAATACTGTATCTGAAGTCTCTTTTATATAGACCTTAGTGGTCCCCTAATACTGTATCTGAAGTCTTTTATATAGACCTTAGTGGTCCCCTAATACTGTATCTGAAGTCTCTTTTATATATAGGCCTTAGTGGTCCCCTAATACTGTATCTGAAGTCTCTTTTATATATAGACCTTAGTGGTCCCCTAATACTGTATCTGAAGTCTCTTTTATATAGACCTTAGTGGTCCCCTAATACTGTATCTGAAGTCTTTTATATAGACCTTAGTGGTCCCCTAATACTGTATCTGAAGTCTCTTTTATATAGACCTTAGTGGTCCCCTAATACTGTATCTGAAGTCTTTTATATAGGCCTTAGTGGTCCCCCTAATACTGTATCTGAAGTCTTTTATATAGACCTTAGTGGTCCCCTAATACTGTATCTGAAGTCTCTTTTATATAGACCTTAGTGGTCCCCTAATACTGTATCTGAAGTCTCTTTTATATAGACCTTAGTGGTCCCCTAATACTGTATCTGAAGTCTCTTTTAATATGACCTTAGTGGTCCCCTAATACTGTATCTGAAGTCTCTTTTATATAGACCTTAGTGGTCCCCCTAATACTGTATCTGAAGTCTTTTATATAGACCTTAGTGGTCCCCTAATACTGTATCTGAAGTCTCTTTTATATAGACCTTAGTGGTCCCCTAATACTGTATCTGAAGTCTTTTATATAGGCCTTAGTGGTCCCCCTAATACTGTATCTGAAGTCTTTTTATATAGACCTTAGTGGTCCCCTAATACTGTATCTGGAGTCTCTTTTATATAGACCTTAGTGGTCCCCTAATACTGTATCTGAAGTCTCTTTTATAAACCTTAGTGGTCCCCTAATACTGTATCTGAAGTCTTTTATATAGACCTTAGTGGTCCCCTAATACTGTATCTGAGAGTCTCTTTTATATAGGCCTTAGTGGTCCCCTAATACTGTATCTGAAGTCTCTTTTATAGACCTTAGTTGGTCCCCTAATACTGTATCTGAAGTCTCTTTTATATAGACCTTAGTGGTCCCCTAATACTGTATCTGAAGTCTTTTATATAGACCTTAGTGGTCCCCTAATACTGTATCTGAAGTCTCTTTTATATAGACCTTAGTGGTCCCCTAATACTGTATCTGAAGTCTTTTATATAGGCCTTAGTGGTCCCCCTAATACTGTATCTGAAGTCTTTTATATAGACCTTAGGGTGTCCCCTAATACTGTATCTGAAGTCTCTTTTATATAGACCTTAGTGGTCCCCTAATACTGTATCTGAAGTCTCTTTTTATATAGACCTTAGTGGTCCTCTAATACTGTATCTGAAGTCTCTTTTATATAGACCTTAGTGGTCCCCTAATACTGTATCTGAAGTCTCTTTTATATAAGACCTTAGTGGCCCCTAATACTGTATCTGAAGTCTCTTTTATATAGACCTTAGTGGTCCCCTAATACTGTATCTGAAGTCTCTTTTATATAGACCTTAGTGGTTCCCTAATACTGTATCTGAAGTCTCTTTCCCAAATTCAGCCTTGGTGCAGAATTACAGCCACTAAAGCCAGTCCCACAATAAGCTTTCCTTAGGTTGTCATTTCTGTGTCTGTAGCTATTGAGGAGGAGAGAGGGGGTTCCAAATTCTGGGGGGGGGGGGAAAAGAAAAAAGAGGGGAAATTGTGGTTTAAATGACTGAAAAAGGGGATAGGTGGTGGTTGGGTCTGGGGTTTTTTTTTTTTGAAAGGGGAGGGGGGGGGGGAGGGGGGGGGGGGGCCCAAAAAAACATTTTAAGGGGGGGGGGGGGGGGGGGGGGGGGGGGGGGGTTTTTTTTTAAAAAAAAAAAAAGTGACATTTTCATGCCATGGGACCTTTTTTAAGATTAAACATGCACAAGCAGCAATACCTCTTGTGTCTTTTACTCGACAGGTTAATGTGCTGGAGAGGTTGTGAGTTTCAGATTTCTGAATCTGTGAAGTCTCACTGAACATATATATATATTTTTTTGTCCTGCTTTGTTGTGCAGAAGAAGAGCCCAGCGACGCCGGCAGCGGAGTACAAGAAGACGGACGAAGCTCAGCCAGACGTGAAGGAGGAAGACGAAGAGAAGGAAGAAGAAGAGGAGGAGGAGGAGGAGAAGGCTGAAGAGGCAGAGAAGAGCAGTCCAGGTTAATACAACGTCTAGATTACAGGAATCTCTCTGTCGCTTCCTCTCGGTTGTCTGTCACTGTCGGTCTGGCTGATTTTAAATGTTTTTTCTTTGTCTTTCAGCTGCAGAAGAGAAGAGTGAAGGAGAGGAAAGTGCTGCAGAGGACGAGGAAGCAGAGAAGGAGGAAGAGAACGAGGAGACGGCTGATGATGTGAGGAGACTCGAGTTTTTGATTTTCCTCTGACAGAAGATGTTCAGGGCCAAAACTTTAAAGTTTCGGCAGCCTAATGGCAGTGTTGGGGATTAGGGTTGCGTCACTTTTTTTGCATGTTAACGTTACGTTGCAGCTTGTTTCTCGCTTAATACAGGACCAATGTCAAAGATGGTTGTTCCCATCAGTCACTTAGACACAAAAACACATAGGAACATAGGGTCCAGGTTGATTAAAAACGGTAGTTACCCTTTAAAGGTGCCCTGCCACACAAAAACACATTTTTTGAAGTGTGTGTGTGTGTGTGTGTGTGTGTGTGTGTGTGTGTGTGTGTGTGTGTGTGTGTGTGTGTGTGTGTGTGTGTGTGTGTGTGTGTGTGTGTGTGTGTGTGTGTGTGTGTGTGTGTGTGTGTGTGTGTGTGTGTGTGTGTGTGTGTGTGTGTGTGTGTGTGTGTGTGTGTGTTATGTGGTGTATGTGAAAATGAACTGCTCTAGCCACTGAACAGAAATAAGCAGAGAAATCAGACCAATCACAAGAGCTGGTCAGTCTGACATCATGCTGCCTGAGCTCATTACTATTCATGAGCTCGCCCAGTTGGGCTGGGTAAAGGATGCTGACAGCCAGGCTCTCGTTGGCTAGCTGTTAGCCAATCAGATTCAAACAGCTTAGCTTGTTGAATATTAATGAGAACTGGCAGAAATCGAGCCGAGTCTTCCTGCAGGCTTTCTATACCACGCTAGAATGGCTTGAAACAAGGTAACCAAGGTTACAGAGTCCATGGTAGAACTTCAGACATCACCACAAAGTCATGAAATACATGTGGCAGGGCACCTTTAAACATATTGTCCATTTTTTTTTTTCCATTTTATGGCAGTTTGTCGCTTTTTTGCCACTTTTCGACTTCGTTTTGTCATTTTATTTTTTGTTGTTGCTCTATTTCAGACACAGTTTTTCGACTTTTCAGTCGCTTGCTTTACGTCAGATACACATGGAGCTGTAACGTTTGTCTGCAAAATGTTTCGGTAATCTCCGAAATTGAATTTAACCTCCAACTTGTTCTCGTCTGTAGAAGTTGGAGGACGACGTTCTGCGGAGATCTCCCAGGAACAGGGGGAACAAGGTCAGAAAGGACTGATATCTCTGAATCCACAGCCCTGACCTCAACACCTTCCCATCTCCCCCCTCCCCTAAAATATCTCCCTCCTCTCCCTCCCCTCCCCCTCTACTCGTCTGCTCCGAGGCGATGAAGCCTAAAGTGGAACCCGTGGAAGCAGCGAAGCCGACAGGAAACTAATCAAGACCTCCGATACGGACGCCTGCTCATCACGACGATGACGACGATGATGATGATGATTCCAGTATGAACCGGACTGAGTTAGCGTGTTAGAAAGGATATTTTGTTTTTGAAAGAGATTAACTGAGATTTAACTAAAACTTCCTGCATCATTCCTTTTAAAACAACACCCGAGCAGATAAAAAGGAGAGTTCTCTGCGCTTCTGCAGACCACAACAATCCGGTGCAACCAAGGCAGGACACCACAGTATAAAATAGCAAACTCTGACCCACGGGATCACCGCATCCTGCCCCGTCCCGTCTGCCGCACTACCACCTCCACCACCCGCTCACCGCCCAGCGCCATCCTGAGCTAGCGAGCCCACGCTCTACCGACAGCCTGCTAATAGGCTCTCAGCAACTTGCTAATAAGTCTACTGACAGATGGAAATTTGGCAACACAACGCCCACTAGTTGGCCCACAATCTGAGGTGACAATCCTCCTGTTTTGGGCTACCAACAGACTGCTAATTAGCTCACTATCGGGGTGCTAATTAGGCTAAAAGAAGTCAGAATTATCCAAGAAATATTCAGAGAAATTGTGGGGCAAATGTCTTGCCAATTAGCCCACAAATTATGCTGCTAATTAGCTCTAGCAACTTCGGAAATTTGGCAACTCGACTCCCACTAGTTAGCCCACAATCTGAAGTAACCATCTTCCTGTTTGGGCTACCAACCATCTGCTAATTTGCGTGCTATCATGGCGCTATTAAGGCTAACAGTAGTCCGAATTATCCTACAAACGTTAAGAGAAATCGCCAACCTAAAGTCTTGCCAATTGGTCTACAAACAGGCTGCTAATTAGCTCTCAACGACTTGCTAATAACTCTCCTTACAGGTGGAAATTTGGCTTCAACAAGTTAGCCCGCCATTGGAAGTAACCATCTTCCTTCTTGGGCTACCAACAGTCTGCTAATTAGGCTAACAGTAGTCCAAGTTAGCCAATGAGCAGTGAGTGAAATCGCCAACGCTAAATGTCTTGCCAAATAGTCTACAAGTAGCTCTCAACAACTTGCTAACAAGTGTCATGGCAGCAATTTGTTTATCAATTCCCACTGACTAGCCAACGATGTTTGGGCTACAAGCAGTCTGCTAATTAGCCTAATTAGCCCCCTGATAGTGAGCTAACAGTAGTCAGAAATGATCCCATGAGCAGTGGGAGAAATTGCTAATTAGCTTATGAACATGCTGCTAATTAAGTTGCTAACATTTCCAACAACTGTCTCGTTTTCCAGGCTAGTCAGTTATCTTGTAACCAACACGCAAATTAGCCTGCTAACAGTTGTTTTTTTATCCTCATGGGAGACGTATTACCCTACAATTGATCAGGGAATTGACTAATTGTACTTTTAGCCTGCTAGGTAGCTCATGAGCAACTTGGTAGCTATCAGGCTACTTGTACTACAATTTTAAGTAGCCTACTGTTGTCCCATTTTGGACTAATTAGCGTTAACAACGGGCTGCTAACAAGCCCACAAATAATGTAATTTACTTACCAACAATTAGCCTGCTAAGAAGATGATTTGCCTACTAACTGTTGGCTCGTTAGCCGTCCTAGAATTTTACAAATTAGTGATTTAGTGATTAGCCACAGCGGGCACCCCCTGCTAATATTTAAACAGAAAAAAAAAAATGACAGCTGATACATTTTCTTCCCTTTTTTTCATGTCTCATTTTCTTGTCGTTGAATTGTGTTTTAGTTTTAAAGCTGTTTGCTCCATGTTAGCTCCACACGTAGCGCTCGTGTTTCCTCAGCGTTTCCTCTGTTTTGTTGTCCTGATGGCAGCTGAGAGGAGGTGGGGGGGGGGTAAGAAGGTCAGAGGTCAGAGGTCAGAACAACGGAGCCTGGAAGCGTTGGACAGAAAGCAATAGAGGCAGATCTAACCGTGAAGGTCAGTGACGCCAGATCGGTCTTTGCAGCAGACGAACTTCTGGAACGAACATCAGAAAACCTCACTTCTCCAGTTGTTGTCTCGGTTGTTTCTGAAACGTGACTCACCCTGGAAACGAGGTTTTCACCCTCTCGTAGTCAGTTATTGTCCATTTTTACTTCAACTTCTTCTGCGTTAGAGCGCTACCTCTCCTCTACTCCTTCATCTGTCCAAACAAACATGACAGCAGCTCGTTAGCTCTTCCTGTCCAATAACGAGTGTTTTTCTGAGTTTAGTCTCTCCGGTAGGGCTGCAACTAACGTTAACTGTCCCAGAGTTATGAAGAAACTAGAAAGTATTCACATTTAACAAGTAGAGGTGTGAATCTTCACTAATCTCCCGATTCTGTTCCGATAATTATGTCTTCGATTCGATATCTCGATGCGTCAAATCCATGTTTCTATTAAAGCCATGTAGGATATTTAATTCGTAGCCTTTAAGCTTCAAAAACCAAACATTCTGCAGAGCTCTAATACTAAATAACTTGGATACTTAACAGCACTGAGCACATGGCACTTTCTGAACGTGCAAAACCGAAAGGTTGTTAGGCCTACGTTAAACTGTAAACAGAAATAATCAATTATGAGCCGGCCGGCCAGCATCGTCCGTGTCCATGACTCGATGCATCGATTATTTGATTAATTTCAACACCTCTAGTATTTTCTGAGTTTAGTCTCTCCGGTAGGGCTGCAAACTAACGTTACTGTCACAGAGGAGTGAAGAAACTAGAAAATATTCACATTTAACGAGCTGAAATCAGAATTTTGACCTTATTTTACATTAAAAAAATGACTCCAATCAATGAATCATTTCTTAAAAATGGTTGCAGATTCCTTAAAGAAGTTATCTTTGCAGCTCTGCTTTCAGACGATAACAAAACCAGCATCTGTCGGGGTTTTTCTCGACAGGATTACCTTCGGTTCCTCTCTGGGGATTGGATGCGTCCACCTTTTACCTTCACAGCCAAACTAAACCTCTGTAGCTTTTCTAGTTAAAGTTAAACCTGAGTGTAACGAGCTGCTGTCGTCTTCTGTTTGGACGTTAAACTAAAGTCGTGCCAGCAGGTGGACGGACACCCAGCCCCGTTTCATCAACCCCATATGAAAAGAAAAATACGGCACTAAGGGAAAAACTCCGGCGCTTAAAACCCTCTCACCCGTCCGCCTGCTGCACCGCGACGCCGCGGCCGGTCACAAACGCCCTCCTGCACAGACCCTGAATCTGTGCCGGGAGTTTAAGCCCCATGTTTTTAAAGACAGCACTTGAGCGTGACTCGAAATTACTTAACGGTTTCACTTAGCGGCTTTTTCCTCCGGAGCTTTCAGCGGCATCTCGCGAGTCTTCGTCGAGGGATGGAGATCGAACTTAACCCTTGTGTTGACTTGGGGGTCAAATTGACCCGTTTTTGTTTTTACATCAGAAAATATGGGACGTAGAAATAAGCGCTGAAAGTGTAAAGGAGGTTGACCGGAAGACAGCACAAGGGTTAAGCGAAACTTTATCCACAGATGAAGACTGTGAGGACAGGTTGAAAGCTCCAGGAAAAACTGGTGAGTGAAGCTCGAACTGAGACGAAAAAGAAACTGGGAAGTTCAGAAAGTTTTTCAACTTATAAAATCAAATTTTTCTGTTTATGGATGGCATCTATTCTGCCCGTTTATATATATATTATTAGTTAGCGTTGTTTTCTGTTTATGGCTGGCATCTATTCTGCCCGTTTATATATTATTAGTTAGCGTTGTAAGTTGTGCGCAATTCGTGCCCATACGTCTGTCATCCTAGAGAAGCAGAAACGGCCGATCAAGGACATTTTTGAAGAGGAAAGTAATCCCCAGTAACCACCGGGGGATGGCTAAAATAAAACCAGAGCTGAAATATTTAAGGATGTTAACGTAAACTACTTGTTGTCGTCTGCTGCTGACCACCGAAAAACTATCAGAATGGCTCGAAAGTTTCTGGAAAGTTAGTTTAAACCTGACCCTTCCTCTTGCTCCTCCATCAGGACAACACAAAAAAGCTCCCTAGAAGAGCACAACAAAGGAGAATTATTCCCATGTACTTTGCCTGTAAAAGAAGAAAAAGAAAAATTCTTAACTTATGTGTGTTTTTTTTTTTTTTTATTCATCATGTAATGCAGAAGATTTCATCCTGTAAAGAAGCTCCTCTGACTTTAACTTCCATGTGACTTGAGCGAGCATCATTCTGTGGCGTCCGTGTACAGCTTTTGGAGAGTTCAAATATACAAACAAATCTGAAATAAAACTGGTTTTGTTAATCTTGAAAAGTGTGTGTGGAAAAAGAATTAACTACATTAGTCCAGTCTTGTATCCATGACGTATATACGTGACTGTCGCTGTGTCTGTCTGTCGTCCTCTTGTATCACACGTACCGGTAAAAGCGACTAAAGGGTCTGGTTTTTGTTGTTGATTTAATTAAGGTCAGGGTTCCCGGCAATGACGAGCAAGCTGCGTACTGATTATCTAATGGGGGGTTTTGAGAGGAAGTGGGCAGGGTGCAGGGGAAGCCAGAATTTGAAGTCTCTCTGGCTGTCGGTGAGGTCAGGTTTTTTGGGGCTTGAGGTGTACTGGAGGTCCCCGCTTCCATAACCTTTATTTCCCTCATTGAATTTTATTTTATTTCTTTTTTTTTTAAGGCTAACAACAAGCCAGTTTAGCTGTAAGCTCTGCTGCTTGTAGTCTTTCTGGAAAGTGTGGGGAATATAAAGCTTCTATAACGTCTGGGCTTTAGGATAAACCGCCTCCAGCATCAGCAGCGTTACATTCCCAGCCATACTCTTTCATCGTCGCCCTTCCCTTTCTCTTCTTTTTTTATTTTAGTCTCAGATTCTTTTTGTGTCCGGCTGAAGCTGCCTATAGCTTAACAAGACTGTAGACTGAACACTGTATCTGCTGGTGAATCTTTACATGACTCTGTATCTCTGTACTTTTTATTTTAATTTTTTGTTGACATTGTGTTTTGAACTAAACTTTAATAATGGTTGGCCCAGCCTGTTTCTGATGTACACACCTATGTGGAGAGATGGACCTGCTGACACGCCACACGAAAAAAAAAAAAAGGTCCAACTTTGACTAGAAATACTGTGATGATGGAGCCTTGTGTGTGTGTGTGCGTGTGTGTATGCGTGCGTGTGCGTGGACACGCTGTCAAAATTTGTTTTGATGAATAAAAAACGGCCAAATGGAAACTAAACGAGAGGTTGAGCCAAGTGGGTTTAATGTGTCTTTGATTCTTTTCTTAGATTTGACTGCAGGTGAGCGTTTAGACTTGCATAATTAACCAAAAAACTGTTTTAAGTTGGGATATCTTTAGTTGTACTCAATCCGATTGATCTCTAGAACTCGCTTGAAGCATATTTAGGGTAAAAAAAAAATAAAAAATTCGGATTTTTTTAAGTGGTTTCCTCACACAAAATTAAAAGCATGTCAACATATTGCATTTTAAAGGGATATTTTGGATTTATTTATTTTTTAAATTGGGGTTGTATGAGGTAGGATGTATTTGAGGCATCTAATAAAAGTTTTTATATGGTATATTTAGAATATGGGTGGAACTGAAGCAGTTATCTCTGCTCTCTTCAAAGCCACCAGACTCCATTGACAAAAACAGTAATTTAACTGCAATAACACAGGAGTTGCTGGCCTACTGCTGCCTCCATCGTTTAAGTTTATTTAATTTTTGTTTCCTAAGCCTTTATAAAACACCAAAGTCACACAATAACACAAACCAACTAATCATTCAAGGAAACTGTAGATCAGCAGCTCCCGTGTTCAATAAGGTTAAATTACTAGTTTTGTCAATGGAGTCTGGTTGCTTTAAAGCCAGCATAGGAAACTGCTTCAGTTACCTTTCATAAATCCAAACTATCCCTTTAAAGCACTTTAAGTACATTTTGCTAATTACATTCAATGTATGACTTTTACTTGTAGTGGAGTACCTAACAATGTGGTATTAGTACTTATTTCCACCTCTGCTTATTTTTGGCGTATTTACTCTCATTATTTCCCTGTAGCGCGTCGTCAAGTTTTCCTCCCTCTCTATTGGCTGTCTGGGCTGTCAATCATCGGCGAGGCGGGAGCAGGGACATTCCTCCTGTCGCTGATGGTAAAAAAGAGAAAGTTTCAAAGATGGCGGAGTAGCCCTGCCTGTCCGCTGAAAAACAATAGAAACAGCACAGAAGGGACAGTTAGCCCGTTCTAACTGGACGAATCCGCGCTAAAAACCGTACATATCCCGACTCGGGCTCGACCAAGTGGGGAGGAATACCCGCGCCGGGAACCTCGGGAGGAATAAATAAAGTATGATGCTTTATTTAAGCGTTTCAGGCTAGCTACCTAGCCTGCTAGTCGAGCTAACGTTAGCCCAACGGTAGTGTTAGCAGCTAGCGGCTAACGGCTACAAGGAGGCGGAGGATCAGCTGTTTGTAGACAGATGCTGTAGGAAGGAGCGGACAGCAACACTTTCACAGTAAGTGAATTTAAAACTTAAATACACTTAAATTATCTGGAAAGTCTTGTCGTTTGTTTTCTCGTAGTGTTGGATACAATAATGGGGTTATTAGCCGAGTAACGGCTGCCAAGTTTGTGAAGTTGTTAGCCAGCGCTAGTCAGCTAACTAGCTAGCCCCGAGCTAACTACTTAATACTCGAGCAGAAATAAAGTTTCAGACAAGTTGGAGACCCGTTATGATGCTCCCACGGAGGGTAACCTTATCCGTAACAAATACATGGAAGTAAAGACAGAGGCCTACGCGAGCTAGCTCCAAAAACAACCCGATTTTAATTGTTATTAAAGGGATTTTCGACGCTCCAACTTTGATTTTTTGAGTGCAGGAATGTTGCTAACTTAACTTAGCTCAACGGCAGTTGGTGCGATAGCGAGACGCGACCAACGGCACACTGGTTCATTGATTTGAAAGGTAAATTATGTATTTACTTGGGTTTGTCTCAGGGATAAATCAGAGGGGTTTTGGGGTTAAACTCCGGCTCTAACAGGACTCTATTAGCTCTGTTTTTTTACACAGTAAGTTAAAAGAGCTGTTGTGTATAACGCGATTTATAATATACAGTGAGTAAAATCAGGAGGCTGAATGGTATTGCACCCACAAACCTGTAATTTTCTTCGGCAGTGAGTGCCGCTGTGACTGAAGGCCATTAGCAAGACAAAGGTCGCCTCCATGGAGCCAGCACATGAGTCTTTGTAAAGGGCGAAGGGGGGTATATAGACGCCCAGAGTGAGAAACAAAAAAAAAAAGGCAAATTCAGCATTTTATGGACGAAACCTGAGCCGGGAGTTTTTTTTTTTTTTTTTTTTAACAAGTCTTTATTGATGATGGCGGATTTTGTTACACCGCGACACAGCGCGGTGATGGAGAGGCTCCGCCGGAGGATCGAGCTCTTCCGGCAGCATCACAACAGCTGCGAGAGCCGCTACGAGAACGCGACGCTGGAGCGGCTGGAGCTGGAGAGGCAGCAGACCTTCGCCCTGCACCAGCGCTGCCTGCAGGCCAAAGCTAAGCGGTCCAACAAGCACCGGCAGCCCCAGCCCAGTAGCGGCGACCAGGCCGGGCAGAGAGTGCCCGGTGGCGCCGGCGGAGGCAGCGCAGATCTCGGGGAGAGCGGAGGAGGCACCGCGGCAGAGCAGAGCCGGAACAGCACCCTGATAGCGGTGAGTAAACGCTGCACACAGACTGGTTGTTAGAGCACAGACACACTAGACTGGTGAAGCTTTTAGGGGCAGCTTCTGGCAGGTGGTCGCTCAGAGAGGCAGTTTATTTTGCTTTGTTTATTAGTTTTAATCAGTCATCAGAATCAGCTTTATTGGCCAGGTTTGCGCAAACAAACACAGGATTTGACTCTGGTTAATCTTTGCTCTCAAAGTACAACACTCACTTAACATATAAGAATAAAAACAGGACAGTAAGAAATATAAAAAAAAATACTGTTAAGTATACAGTAACAATACAATAGAATTTAGAAATTTACAAAAAGTATACAATCACAATTGAAAAGAGGGAAGGGATAGCGCAAGATCAGTATATTCATGTACAAAACACAGTGCAAAACATCAGCAGAAGTGAAAAACCGGTGGATAAATACATTTCAAAGAGTCTCTTAATGTCACTATAAAAATATATAAAAGAAACAAATACCCAAACACAATGTTTCATCCTTAAACTGCATTTGGGACAGTTCAAGCGGCTTCAGGCAGTGCTCAAAGAGGCAGTTTATTTGGCTTTCATATATTGGATTAAGTTAGTTTTTTTTCTAAAAGTCACTATAAAAAAAAAAAAAAGAGATTAAATGAAAGTAGACATAGAAGACATTCACTGCACGATTTCATCCTTAAACCACATTTGGGACAGCCACAGAGTGGCAGTTTTATCTTGCATTCACAGATTGGATTCAGATTGTTTCAATCAGTGTCAGTTTAATCAGTCGTGTACAAAGAAATTGGATGCATTCTTTATCAGTACAAAACATCAGCAAAAGTGAAAAACGGGTAAATTAATACATTTCACTATAAAAAAATATATAAGAGAAAGTAAAGACAAAAAAACATTCATCCTTAAACAGCGTTTGGGGAAGTCTTCGGGCGGTGCTCAGAGTGGTCGTTTATTTGGCGTTTACGGATCAGATTCAGATTTAAATGTACAAATACAAACTCAGTACAAAATCAGGAAGAACAGCAATTAGTTAGCTATGGTTTGGATCTTATACAGGCAACTGTAGAATCAGAAAAGCCCGGGTAGCTCAGTTGGTAGAGCGTGCGCCCATATATAGATGTTTACTCCTCGAACCCAGCAGCTGCGGGTTCGACTCCGACCTGCATGGCTCTCTCTCTCTCTCTCTCTCTCTCTCTCTCTGTCTCTCTCTCTGTCTCTCTCTCTCTCTGTCTCTGTCTCTCTCTCTCTGTCTCTCTCTCTCTGTCTCTGTCTCTCTCTCTCTGTCTCTCTCTCTCCCTCCCTTTCATGTCTCCAGCTGTCCTGTCAAAATAAATGCCTAAAATGCCCCAAAAAATAAGGTTTTATTGCCACAATAAGTTTATATTATAGTTACATTTATGTGGAATTGTTGAATTGTGCGTATTCAAACAAACATATTGAACAGTAATTAGAGGTGTGAATCTTCACTGATCTCCCGATTCGATTACGATTATCATGTCTTCGATTCGATATCACGATGCGCCAAATACATGTTTTCTATTAAAGCCATGTAGGATATTTAATTCGTAGCTTTTCGAGCTTCAAAAATCAAACATTCTGCAGTGCTCTAATACTAAATAACTTGGATACATAAAACTAGACAGCACTGAGCACATGGCACCTCCTGAATGTGCAAAACATACCAGAATATGTCAACAGAAATGTTGTCAGGCCTACATTACATTATAAACAGAAATAATCGATTATGAGCCGGCCGATTATCGATGCATCGTCCACGATTCGATGCATCGATTATTGGATTAATTTCAACACATCTAACAGTAATATGAAATAAACAATAAATCCAAAATAACAGTGTTAAGAAAACAGACAAAACAATAACGAGAGACAAGTAAAGACAACAAAAAAATAAAATGACAATGTCATAACTTAGGGACAGACAAATTGTGGCTTTAGTCTCTAGTGGTCTTGCTGTAGCAAGTGGTGATGATTCAGAATCAGTGTTAGAATAGAAAAGAATAGTCTCAATTGTTATTGTACATGTACAACGAAATTGGATGCAGTCCTATACGTGCAAACACCAACAAAAGTGCAAAACGGGTGAATAATTTAACATGAAAGAGCCTCTTTACGTCACTTTTAAAAATGTGTAGAAGTGCACAGCGTCTTGTGTTTTGTGGCTGTTGGTGTTTCTGGTTGTGGTTTCTTTTAACCGGCACAAACTGGATGCTCGTCTTTGAGCATAAAAAGAAAACGGAAATCCATAGAAATAAAATGGATAGAAAGGCCATTGAACTGTTTCCCGTGGTCATTTGATTGGTACACAACAAACTGGCGATTGTTGTTAGCTGTCGTAGTGACAATACGCGTCAGTGGCAGCTCGCTGGGAGGAGAGCTAACCCGACTAAGCTCGGGAGATGTTCTCTTAGTTGCAGGGAGTGAGGAGGGACAGTTAGACCAGCAGCAGTGGGTCAGGAAGGCAAGCTAACGTTAACCCACGCAGTGGGTGAGACCGCTACTTAGGCCCAGCGCGTGGGTCAGGTACTAACGTTGACTGGTACTAACTTGAGCGCGTGGGTGCCTAACTCCGAGTTCTGAGGGCCCCCTGTTGACTAGCTAGCACAGTGGTGATTCCCGTGGTCCGCTTCCGTGAGAGATTAGACCCACACAGTGTACATCTTAACCACAAACTTTAACCCGGGACTAGCCATTAAACCCGTGTAGACCTACGTTACCACCTGGAATATTAACCTGGTCAGAACACGGCGTGTTCTCAGCCGTTACGTATGCTGGTATGACGTCGGGTACGTTAGCCATGCGTTTGTCAAAGAGCCCATGAGAAAAATATACGTAGCAGCTAAGGTGGGTCGAGACAACGTTAGACCCAGCAGCGAGTGGGTCAGAGACCCGCTAACGTTAGACCCAGCAGCAGTGGGTCAGAGACCCGCTAACGTTAGACCAGCAGCAGTGGGTCAGAGACCCGCTAACGTTAGACCCATTGGAACCAGCTTTTCTGTGTTATTTACTACAAAAGCGCCCTAGTTAACTTTTTCTTGTCCAAAAAAAGACGCCAAGTGTGATCATGGCCTAACCTGTCCTGTGTAACTGATCTGTCTTTTTTAAAATCTAACTGATATCACTCTCCCCTGTTTCTCCCTCAGTCAGTGTGCACAAACACTGACTGGAGTCCTGAGAGGTGACTCAGTGTGAACAGAAACCCCCTGCCGCCCCCTCACAGCTGACTCATCAGTGTGTGTGTGTGTGTGTGTGTGTGTGTGTGTGTGTGTGTGTGTGTGTGTGTGTGTGTGTGTGTGTGTGTGTGTGTGTGTGTGTGTGTGTGTGTGTGTGTGTGTGTGTGTGTGTGTTTGTTGTGTGTGTGTGTGTGTGTGTGTGTCCTGAAGGCTGTCAGGAAACGCCTCTATGCACCGTGTCGACGGCACGTTCCATGTCGCTGCTGCCGCGCTGTGATTGGCTCTCTCTCCCGAGGCATGTCAGTTATTGAAGCTATAAACAAAACTAAATGTCTTCACAACGGTCATCCCTCTCGTGTAACACCGGCTCATACGAGAGTTTAGAGGCCGATTTAGAGATGTCTAATCTTTTCTCTTGATATCTAAAAGTATATATATATATTTATATATATATATATATATTGTGTTGGGAAACCTGGTGTGTTACATTAGCACCGTTAGCCTTAAATGCTCTGTGGAAAACGTAGGTGCGTGTATTTGCGGAGGGTTTTAGGCGACCCTTTCTCAAGTAAATTTTACATTTTTCAATAGAAAACTAATGTAATTTTCCCTAGACGTGATGTGTGTTATTGTGGGTGTTCAGTGAGTCTCTTTGAGAGCTGCACAATATACCTTTTTTTTATTTTTTTTTAACTGTCATCGCGATATCAACTGGGACACTGAACGCATCGCGAAAGGCTGCGAAATATCGGGAAAGACGCTCAGAAAATATCAGCAGGAAACTTCACTTTAAAATGTAGCTTTCATTCTTTTTTTTCTTCTTTTTTTTAAGTGCTGCCTTTGATGTTCAATTTGTTCAATAAAAGAAAGTTGGAGATGATTTCCTTTCATTAGTTTTAAACTCAACGAGCAGTTTGTTGTATGAACACTTTAATATCTGAATATTTATCGCAAAGTTATATCGTTATCAAGATATTCAACAACGTTATCGCATATTTTCCTCATATCTCGCAGCCCTCGTCTCTTTGTAGTCGTGTCTCTTTGTGGCAGTTTTGCATCCGTTTATTTCCTCATCATTTTGGGCCATAACTATTTCCACATCTGTGTCTAAAACGTTGGAAAAGGCAGGGCAGAGTATGCATAAATAATGAGAGGGGGAATGAGAGGAGGCAATGCCAGAGCAAGGGGAATGAGAGGAGGCAATGCCAGAGCAAGGGGAATGAGAGGAGGAGACACCAGAGTAGGGGGAATGAGAGGGGAAGACGCCAGAGTAGGGGGAATGAGAGAACGCCAGAGTAGGGGGAATGAGAGGGGAAAAACACAAGAGCAGGGGGAATGAGAGGGGGAGACACCAGAGCAGAAGGGAATGAGAGGGATAAATGCCACAGCAGGAGGAATGAGAGGGGGAAACGCCAGAGCAGGGGGAATGAGAGAACGCCAGAGCAGGGGGAATGAGAGGGGGAAACGTAGCAGAAGATATTCCTTTTTAAACCAAGATGTATCAGTGTAAATGTGCAGTGATACTGATTTATCTGTGATTAAATCAGCCGGTGTTTAGAAGAGTAGAAACCTAGTGAAAGTCACGACAGAACTGTAAAACTAGAATTTAAGTGGCAGAAAGAAAACATTCAAGCTGTAAGAATGCAATCAAACTGACGCAGATATTCTAGATATTTGGGATTTTTGTGGCAAAGCGAGAGAAAAAGCTTTCAGCATGAGTCACTCTGAAGATATTTGGAAGCCTTTTTATTTTATCACTGTCATGCTAAATATGCAGACTCGGTTGTTTTTTAGCCACAACAAAGTCCTTTTAGTGTCTCCTGGACACAGTCACCTTGGCTTTGTTCTGCAAAATGAATGCCTAGTCATACATTCCCAAATGTACTGTGTATGTTGTGGCTTTAGTGGGTTAATGACCAGTGGTGTGGTCTATGTGATGCGCAGGTATACGCAGTATACCCACTAAGAAAGCTCCAGGATTGCCATATACCCACTTAAAAAATGTGCAATGACACGCTACAACATACTTTCTATTATAATTATGGTATATTTTGAATTGTCATCTGTGTTTTTCTTCTTGGCATAGGCTAAATAAAGGGATTTCCACCGTAAATTAGTGCAAAAAAGTGTATCAGAATGCAGGAAATGAAGTCTTTGACGCTCAAAGTTTTCCTGGGGGAGGACCCAGACCCCCCAATATGATATGCACCCCCCCCAAAAGGGCCCATCCTGGCCCATATATACAGTACAATATACCCACTACAATACATTAGACTACACCACTGTTCATGAACTTCATATACTTGGCACTCAGTCAAACTATATGTCTTTATATTCATTTTAAATGGAGGTGCTGCAGAGAAACGGTGAGACTGGGATTCAACTTTTTGGAGAAACGCAACTCGACGTTTCACTTCTGGGATTGCTCCAGAAATTCGTCCGGATGTCTCGTCCCCCTTCCTCTGTCTCTGTGTTGGGGTTCTAACCTCCGGTGGGTTGGTGAGGACTATGGTTACCTGCTCCTCAGATCTCCAGACAGCTAGCTAGACTATCTGTCCAATCGGAGGTTTCTCTCGCACGACTTAAACTACTTTTGAACGTGCACTTGTTCCACCAAAACAAGTTCCTTCCAGAGGCTATTTAGCAGAGGCGCCGTGGCTCCGTCCAGAGCTTAGCCCCGCCCACAAGACGATTGTGATTGGTTTAAAGAAGGACCAGGAGGAGAGAGGCAACGAGCAAATGTGTTTTTAGAGGGATGAGAGTTGTCAGTGTGTTTTGATAAAAGTTGAATGTGCTCCTGGGTAGGTAACCTGGCGCGCGCCCATATACAGAGGCTCAGTCCTCGATGCCGGGGGTTTGGTTCCAACCTGCGGCTCTTTGCTGCGCGTCTTCCCCCTCTTTCTCTCGGTCTCCTTCTCTCTCCCCTCTCATATCTAAGCTGTCCTATCCAATATAGGCCTCAAATGCCACAACATTCGATCGCTTCTTTGTAGTCTAAACATGCCCTTGGAAGAAAAAAAAAAACATAATTGCTATTCATTTAGTGGGATCATTTGATCCAAAAATACCCAAAATTCCAGAAAGTTATGCTAGTGTATGCTGAGTTTAATTCATGTCGGCGATGAAGCTGTTCAGTTTACGATGCAAAGTCTTCTCTCTTTTTCTTTTCATTGAGAGAACACTAACCCTCACATTTGTAAATCTGTAGGATCTCTAAGAGTTGATAATATCCTTCATGTCAGTAGATTTTTCTCAGACTGTAGTTATTTTAATCACAGCTAGGGCTGGGCGATCTATCGATATAAAAAATATATATTTTTTTTTTAAATGAGATATGGAATTAGACCATATTGCATATATCGATATAGTTCAAATGTGATCCTTGCTCCAAGCAAGCTGCTGACTCCTTTTTGGATTGGCCTCTTTTATTTCATAGGCTTTTTATTTAAGATATATTTTTTTTTATTTAAATGTGCACCTTATGGAGCTTTGATTTCAAAAAAGGTACTCCTGTTGTTATACAGTATTTATGTTTACATTTTATTATTTGAACAGCTGAGCATTAAATCATGAACCAGGTGATGATATAGGTTTATTATTTATTGATTTGATTTTGCAACTGTTCACTGAAATAGCCGGTTTCTATGAAACTACTTGTGACATGTCATATTTGGCTTTGACTTTGACTGAACATTTGCTCTCACTTTAAGGAAAAAATATCTATCTATCGATCTATCTATCGATCGTATAAAGATCTTACGCCAAAATATATCGGGATATGACTTTTGATCGCAGCGCACAGGCAGCCGGTATTTCTGCACCGTTGGCCTTCACTAATAATCTTAATTTAAGCTGTTTGTGGAGTGAGATTCTGGTGGCGGCTGCGTGGGATTGTAGCCGTGATAACGAGGAGAAGTCAGACCGCTGGTTCAGGTTTCAGAAGCTCGCCGAGTTAAAAACGGTTTCCTTTCCCTCGGGGCACACTCGCTGCTCTCTTCCTTCTGGATTCTGGTTCCCAGTCATCGTCATTTACAACTGATTTCATCAATTAATTAATTAAATGTTAAAGGAACACGCCGACTTATTGGGACTTTATCTTATTCACCGTAACCCCCAGAGTTAGACTAGTCCATACATACCCTTCTCATCTCAGTGCGTGCTGTAAGGCTGTCTGATGGCTCCAGCATTAGCTTAGCTTAGCACAGATCCTGCAGGTAACTGGTTCCAACTAGCCTACTGCTCCGAATAAGAGACAAAATAACACCAACATGTTCCTGTTTACATGTTGTGATTTGTAGAGTCACAGCGTGTACAAAAAACAATGTAACATGAGACACAGCCATCTTCTAACCGTAAACAAACCGGGAACTATATTCTCAGACAGGCTTGCTGCGAGCATATCACTCCGCCCAAGCACTATATTCTTCCGCCTGAGAATATAGTTCCCGGTTTGTTTTTTGTACCCGCTGTGACTCTACAAATCACAACATGTAAACAGGAACATGTTGGCGTTATTTTGTCCCTTATTGGGAGCAGTAGGCTAGTTGGAACCAGTTACCTGCAGGATCTGTGCTAAGCTAAGCTAATGCTGGAGCCGGTATTTGTAAACGGGTCAATTTGACCCGAGGGTTAAATAAATTGTAAATAATTTATTTGTCCGTGTTGACCACGCCCCCCGGCCACTATCGGAGGCCGACTTCCGTTTTTTATTTGAGGAATTACGGTATATTTTTCCTACATTTACTACGCCTCACGTCAGCACTACTTCGGCATTTCCCAAGCTCCTAAAACGGAGACATTTGGAAGCCAATAAATCCCTTGTTCTTACTTGTACGCCATTGTTCTTTCTCCAAAGTATTTTCTGTATTTCTTAGGAACTTGTGGTGGAAACTTTGAGTCGCCCTGATGATGTGTTGAAACTGAATGTATTGAGCGGAACCGTTTCTCCTCCCTTTGCTTCGTCGTTCCCTCGGGGGGGGGAGAAGATCACCTTAATCGCCTAAACCTAAATCACCTAAATCCAAACACAAACAAAGCAAAGCCCCAGAGGCACCGCCCGCATCCACTACCGGAGCAGAAAATGTTGCTAATGCTTCTTGGAATTGAGAAGTTAAATCCTAAGAAGAAACAAATAAGAGTCAGCACAGTTATCGGAAAAATATCAATGTCTGAAATTGATAAAATTAAGTATACTCAAGAAATTATGAACGCCCAAAAAAAAAGCATGTTCTTTAGTTTTAGATATTTAGAACGTGTAAGAATTGACCCGTTTACAAAAACTTGATCTATCTATCTCAAAAAACGTGTTAAAAAATTGACAAAAATGCCACAAAAGTGACAAAATTGGAGAAAAAAAATGACAAAATTGGGAAAAATCTACACGCTTTTTAAACGCTGGAAAAAAGTGACTAAAAGTGAGGAAAAAAACATCAGAAAAAGCGACAAAAAACTTGACAAAAAATATAATAATAAAAAAACGCCAAAAAGTGGAGTCATCACAGTTGTGTAAAAAAATTTGATTGCAAAGAATGTCGGAAATTAAGTATACTCAAAAAATTATGAACGCCAAAAAAAGAAGCTTTTAGTTTTAACCCTCCTGTTTACAAAAACTTTGTACATCAGAACTACAACAAAAGAACGTTGAAAAAAGTGACAAATGTTGGAAAAAGCTACAAAAATCTTTTTTAAATGCTGAAAAAAGTGACCAAAAAACCATCAAAAACATCGCCAAAGGTGACAAAAAGTTGTTTTAAATAAGTGATCCGAAAAAGCAACAAAAAACGTGGGAAAAAAATTACAAAAACACCAAAAATGTGACAAAATTGGAGAAAAATCAACAATTATTTTTTTTAAATGCTGAAAAATGACCAAAAGTGACAAACATCAGAAAAATTGACAAAAAATTGACAAAAACATAATAAAAAAAAAAAAAAACACCAAAAAGTGATTAAAAAAAATTGGAATAAAATCGACAAACGTCAAAGTGTAGAAAAAGAAAATTTTGAAATTTCGACCCTGAAAAACCCAAAGTTGCAGGTCGACCGGAAGACAACACGAACTATAAAGTTGCAGTTTCTGCAGAAACTGTATGTCACGAAGATACTTTCCAAAGAAAGATGAATCGATGAGTCATCAACTCTTAAATTAATCTCCAACTATTTAAATAATCCCTTAATCAGTTTGAGTCATTTTCTTAAGTAAAAAACAAACCGTGAAACTGGTGAGATTCCAGCTTTTAAATGTGACTATTTTCTAGTTAACTCTCCTCTGTGACAGGAAACTGAGTCCTTTCTTCCATCCTTTCATCCTTCTTTCCTTCCTTCCCTTTTGTCAATCTTATTTATTCTTATTCCTTCTATTTCTTTCCTTCCCTGCGGTCTTCCTAATATCCTTCCATCCCTTTTCTTTCCTTCCTAGACCCTCCTTTCCTTCCCTCTTATTTCCTTCCCTTCGTTAGGTGCTGCCCTAATGATCAGATTAATCTGCAACTATTTTTATTATCCACTTATCGTTGTTGGCCATTTCTTTTAGGCAAACATGTCAAGCATCAGCCTCTTACCCCTATTTTTGGGAGGCATTTCCACCTTTTTGAGAGAGAGAGAGAGAGAGAGAGAGAGAGAGAGAGAGAGACGCAGCAACAGGGCTGCTCGATTATGGAAAATAACATAATCACGATTATTTCGGTCAATATTGAAATCGCAATAATTTGACACGATTCCTCGTTGACTTCTGGAAAGATGTTGCAGTTATTGAACTTAAAAAAAAAAACAGTGGAAAAAGTTAAATAAATCAACAGTAAAAAACTAAACACCTACAACTGAACTTTTCCTATTTTAAACTTTATTTTTTCATTCAGAACACGAGAGAAAATAAGAGTTTATTTGCAACATGTAATGAGCTGAATGTTTTTTTTCTCGATTATTGTGTTTTTGTGATCGTTGGGAGCAGAAATCATAATCACGATTTTTAAATTTCGATTAATTGCACAGCCCTACGCAGCAAAGGGGCCGCAGGTCGGACTCGAACCCGGGCAGCTGCAAAGGACTCGGCCTACATGGGGCGCACCCTCTTACCAGCTGAGCTAGAGGTCGCCACGAGTTGCACATTTGTTTTTAATTTATATATTGGCATTGTTCCATAATTTTACCCGAAACAATAGAAACACATCTCAGTTTTCTCCAATTTTAAATGATTTAAATTAGCCCTGAACATGATCTGCTATTATTTAATAATAAAACAAATCCTTTTAGTTTCATAACTCAGTGGTCAGAGTTTAGATGGGACCGGCCTGACTCGGTCTATCCGCGTGTTTTGATGTTGCCATTCTGGCACCAGCCCGAGCTCATCAGGAAATTCTCAGCATATTTTGGGGCAGACGCCACCTTTCTCCACACTGATGCTGCTCTGCTATGAGAGGCGGAAACCTTTTTTCAGCTAGTGTTGTGTTTTTTTTGTTTCACTCTTCACCCTCCTTTTAGATAAACATGTAGCGTATGGATGCTCCGGTCAGCTCTCGGGACAGATGCCACTTTAATGTTCGGTCTTTAAACATTAACGCTTACTAATCTCGTTGGTTATCTTGAGGACACGTTGTCTCTTTCACGGTAACATCCTGTTACAGAGGCAGCAGGGTAGCTATTATTCCTTTTATTTATGTTTGTTGGAAGTTTTTACTTAAAGGGTAACTACCGATTTGTTTTTTTTCTTCTTTTCAACCCTGGACACTATGTTCCTATGTGTTTGTGTCTATAATTGACTGATGGGAACAACAGCCTTTGACATTGGTCCAGTATTAAGCAAGATCAGCTACAGTACAACAAGCTACAATGTAAGTTATTAGGACAATTGTCCAGCTTGTATTTACCTTCACAAAAGTGCTGTTTTTGCCGCTGACACTCAGATTAATATTCTAAGTGTCTGACAACATTATGGGATGGATCCCTACAGAGATGGACCTTTTAAAACCTCTTTGAGACCTTTCTGTTTAACCAGAAACAGCTCTGACGTCGCTAGCGCTAAACCCACCAGACTCCATTTAAAAAAGCAGTACTTTTAGCGTGTATAGTGCCAATGTATTTCCACATGTAAATCAGTAAACTATGTGTTTATTTCAACCAAAACTAGAGTTGTGATGATTGGAAAAAGTGGAAAGACGACCCAAAACGGCTTTTCATAGTTTTATTTTGTTTGTCGACTTTGAATGAAGTGTGTTTTACGATGCTAAAATGACTGTTTATTTACATGGAGTCTGGTGGGTTTAGCGAATGCAATTTTGAGGATGTGTTTATGTTTAAAAAAAAAAAGGATCTTACTCTTTAACAGAAAGGTCGACCTCCTTAGAAATCCTTTCCATAATGTCGTCAGACAATTAGAGTATTAATCTGAGCCTGTCAGACTCAGATTAATACTCCAAGTCTGTGACAACATTACGGAAAGGATCCCTGCAGAGAGAGACCTTTTTAAAACCTCTTTGAGACTTTTCTGTTTAACCAGAAACAGCTCTGAAGTCAGACACTTTGAATATTGGTTCGGTGGTTATTTCCATCGGTCTGTGTCTTCTGTTGTGTAGACACCAGCGAGAGCTTCACCTGTATCCACCTGTTGGTTCTTCCTTCTTCTCCGTGGAGGCTGAACAGGTGTTTGAGATCATGTGATGCTCTCCCGGTGGCAGCGTGTGAGGGTCAGCTGATGCGGAGGCAGTTGTGAATGTTCCCATCAGCCCCGGCTGTTGCCGCGCTGCCTGCAGAGCGAACTGATCCGATCTGCTGACTGCTCTGAGAAGGCTCTTTTGTTATCTGCGTTATGTAAGCCCGGCCTGCAGCTGATTCTATTAT
>NC_053121.1:37218805-37243805 GCF_010015445.1 Perca fluviatilis | reverse complement strand
GGACCGAGCTCATGGAGGAGCTCAACTGCTCCGTCGTCTACGAGGACATCCAGGACATTCTCAACGACGGCTTCGAGGACCGCAAAGACCCGCTGGAGCTGGCGTCGACACCCGGCGGCGCTGGAGGTAGGGCTGTGCAGTAGACCTTTGTCACGGCAGACATGTTGACTTGTCATAGTAGGAAAAGCACAGGTGTATTCAAACCCATTACTGATGGCTGCATTCCACTTAGGAGAGGTCCTGGTATTAAACCATTACTGATGGCTGCATTCCACTTAGGAGAGGCCCTGGTATTAAACCATTACTGATGGCTGCATTCCACTTAGGAGAGGCCCTGGTATTAAACCATTAATGATGGCTGCATTCCACTTAGGAGAGGTCCTGGTATTAAACCATTACTGATGGCTGCATTCCAATTAGGAGAGACCCTGGTATTAAACCATTAATGATGGCTGCATTCCACTTAGGAGAGGCCCTGGTATTAAACCATTACTGATGGCTGCTTTCCACTTAGGAGAGACCCTGGTATTAAACCATTAATGATGGCTGCATTCCACTTAGGAGAGGCCCTGGTATTAAACCATTAATGATGGCTGCATTCCACTTAGGAGAGGCCCTGGTATTAAACCATTAATGATGGCTGCATTCCACTTAGGAGAGGTCCTGGTATTAAACCATTAATGATGGCAGCATTCCACTTAGGAGAGACCCTGGTATTAAACCATTAATGATGGCTGCATTCCACTTAGGAGAGAACCTGGTATTAAACTATTAATGATGGCTGCATTCCACTTAGGAGAGGTCCTGGTATTAAACTATTAATGATGGCTGCATTCCACTTAGGAGAGAACCTGGTATTAAACCATTAATGATGGCTGCATTCCACTTAGGAGAGACCCTGGTATTAAACCATTAATGATGGCTGCATTCCACTTAGGAGAGGTCCTGGTATTAAACCATTACTGATGGCTGCATTCCACTTAGGAGAGGTCCTGGTATTAAACTAATTACTGATGGCTGCATTCCACTTAGGAGAGGTCCTGGTATTAAACCATTACTGATGGCTGCATTCCACTTAGAGAGACCCTGGTATTAAACCATTAATGATGGCTGCATTCCACTTAGAGAGAACCTGGTATTAAACCATTACTGATGGCTGCATTCCACTTAGGAGAGGCCCTGGTATTAAACCATTAATGATGGCTGCATTCCACTTAGGAGAGGCCCTGGTATTAAACCATTAATGATGGCTGCATTCCACTTAGGAGAGGCCCTGGTATTAAATCATTAATGATGGCTGCATTCCACTTAGGAGAGGTCCTGGTATTAAACCATTACTGATGGCTGCATTCCACTTAGGAGAGGTCCTGGTATTGGTCATGCTGACTCCCTGAAATATCTTACTGGGACACTTGATGGAACTGAGCCATCGTTAAGGTTATCAGTCTCAGCTGTGCTTTTCCTACTAGGACAAGTCAACATGTCTGCTGTGAAAAAGGTCCATTAATCGAACTTTAATCGTGATTATGATAGGGTTGGGCATCGTTTAGATTTTAATGATTCTGATTCCGATTCTTCCTTTTGATTCCGGTTCTCATCGATTCTTTTAGGGGTAGAGTTGAAACGCGCCACATGCTTATTTCACAAATAAGAGGAACGTTTTTTTTATTTTTTTGTTTTTTTGATTCAAAGGTGTGTTGCAGTTCGAGGGGGATTTTTCAATGTAAAACAAAGCTGCACTAGAGCTCCGCTTACTGTGCTCCATGGCTGCAACACAACAAGTGCCTGGTCGCTACGGAAACCAAAACTTGCACATGTTAAATTTGGAACCCCATGATCCAGTGTTTCCTTCAGGATTTATTTTTTTTAGCAGTGGCGGCCTGTCTGTCCGAAAAAAAAACCAACCCGACTCGGAAGAAAGCGAACGTTTTGACAACAGTACATACATGTGCAAAAAGTACATCAACACAACAGTATGTGGAGTTAAACTGGACAGGCCCAATAAGCTCTGAACATTTCCACTTGTTGTTAAATTGCAGTGGGCAGTGCATTATGTCGGCAGGATCATTTTAAAAAGGCGTCTACATTGTGCATCTGGCCTGTTTCTGATGTGGTGGCAGAAATGTTGCCATGGCGGGCCGCCACTACAAAATCAACTTAGAGGAATCACTGCATGATCAGATTTGAAACCAATTCCGATGGAATCGTAATTTCTGAACCGATTCCTAGTTGGAATCGGTTCTCGATGCCCAACCCTAGATTATGATTTCGGCTCCCAACGATCACAAAAACAGAATAATCAAGAAAAACTATTATTTAGCTCATTACGTTTTGCAAGAAAACTCTTATTTCCTCTTGAGTTCTGAATGGGGGAAAAAATGAAGTTTAAATAGGAAAAGTATTAATGTAAATTCTATAGTTGTTTGTGTGTTTTTTTATTTTTTATTTTATTTATTTATTTAACTTTTTCCACTGTTTTTAAGTTGAATAATTGCAAAATCTTTCCAGAAGTCAACGAGTAACAGGGTTCATACGTTTTGTAAAAAACCTGGAAAGGTTATGGAATTTGAAAAATGCTAATTCCATTACAGGCCTGGAAAGGTTTTGGAAACATAAAAAGACCCAGAAAGTTTTGGAAAAGTCATGGATTTTTTTTTTTAACACCACATAATAATATGTCATTAATAATAATAATAATAATAATATGTGATTAATAAATGTATTTTCACATCGTCTTAACCTCAGCGTTGTATTCGGGGAGCGATATTAAGAATCCCACTATGAACCACAGACATTATCATTCATGTTGTAGTTAAACCTCTGAGGGGAAACTTTAACACAGATTAGTGTTCTTATTGGATAATGTCGACTGACATTTTCAGGAACACATAGTCATGGAAATTTGCCAAAAAGTCATGGAAAAGTACTGGTTAAAATGCGTATGAACCCTGAAGTAATCGTGTTAATTTATCGTGATTTCAATATTGACCGAAATAATAGGTAGGAGGTAGGGCTGTGCAATTAATCGAAATTTAATCGTGATTATGATTTCGGCTCCCAATGATCACAAAAACAGAATAATCTATTATTAGACAAACAATTATTTAGCTCATTACGTTTTGCAAAGTAAACTCTTATTTTCTCTTGAGTTCTGAATGAAAAAATAAAGTTTTAAATAGGAAAAGTATTAAGGCAAATTCCACAGATGTATCTGTTTTTTGGTGTATTTAACTTTTTCCACTGTGTTTTTTTAAGTTCAATAATTGAAACATCTTTCCAGAAGTCAACAAGTAATCGTGTTAATTTATCGTGATTTCAATATTGACCGAAATAATAGGTAGGAGGTAGGGCTGTGCAATTAATCGAAATGTAATCGTGATTATGATTTCGGCTCCCAATGATCACAAAAACAGAATAATCGAGAAAAACTTATTTTCTCTTGAATTCTGAATGAAAAAATTAAGTTTAAATAGGAAAAGTATTAAGGTAAATTCCACAGTTGTATGTGTTTTTTATTTATTTTTTTGGTATATTTGTTTAACTTTTTCCACTGTGTTTTTTAAGTTCAATAATTGACAACAAGTAATCGTGTTAATTTATCGTGATTTCAATATTGACCGAAATAATAGGTAGGAGGTAGGGCTGTGCAATTAATCGAAATTTAATCGTAATTATGATTTCGGCACCAATGATCACAAAAACAGAATCGAGAAAAACTTATTTTCTCTTGAATTCTGAATGAAAAAATTAAGTTTTAAATAGGAAAAGTATTAAGGCAAATTCCACAGATGTATGTGTTTTTTTTTTTTTTTTTTTTGGTGTATTTGTTTAACTTTTTCCACTGTGTTTTTTAAGTTCAATAATTGCAACATCTTTCCAGAAGTCAACAAGTAATCGTGTTAATTTATTGTGAATTCAATATTGACCGAAATAATCCTGATTTTATATATTTTGTTTTTCCGTAACCGAGCAGCCCTAGCGGGAGGCCCGGCCTCGGCGTCCCAGGGTCTGCTTCCTCCAGATCTCGCCAGCGTTAAGACGGAGTTCTCGCCGGCTAGCGTGGCTTTCGAGCAGGACTCTCGCACCGGCTCCCCCCACGTCAGATCCACGTCCTCGGGGCCGCCTCCTCACCCCACCAGCTCCCCCGTCGCATCCTCCTCGGCGTCCTCCCCGGCTCTGCCGCCCTCCCAGTCCCAGCCTGCGCCCCCCCCGCCCAGGCAGCTTCAGCCACCCCCGAACCACCTTCTCCCTCCGGGGCCCCCCGTGCCCAAAGACCTGTCTCCCGCACAGCAGCTGCAGCAGCTGGCCGCGCAGCAGCAGAGAGCGCAGCACCTCCACGGACAAATGCAGCACAAGCAGCCACAGCCGGGGGCCAAGTTCCACAATCAGGGGCCCCACGCGCACCCCCCGCCTTGGCCCCAGATGGCCAACGCCTCTCAGAGCCCACTAGGGGGCGCGTTTGGTATGGACAAGCCGACGAGCCCCTCTCTGTACCCGCAGGACTTCAACCCCAACGGGCAGAAGCAGCTGCTGATGCCCGGTCAGCCCAACAAAGGCTCTCCCAAAGCGGGGGCCCAAAGCGGCTACATGCCGGGCCCCCCAGGACACCCCAACATAATGGGTCACCCGACGTCGGGGCCGCCGCTCAGCCACCCACCGCCACAAGGCGGCGCTCAGGCGACGGCCGCCATGCTGAACTACAACAACACCAAACCTTTGTCGCACTTTGAGGCGGGTCCCGGGCCCCCGCGGCTCCCCAACACCCAGAGCCAGAACAAGGCGGCGCTGCTATCGCTGCTCCGACAGCAGCAGCAGATCAAACAGAAGAACAGCATGAACTTCCGCCAGCACATACCGCACGCGCAGGTAAGAAACTCACCTGTCGCTGCACACACACACACACACACACACACACACACACACACACACACACACACACACACACACACCGTTACTGCCTCAGAGAAAACACACACACACACAAGGGCTTCGGTTTCAAATTCTCTTTAATTTCAGTGATGTTTATCCAGAGAGAAACTGTTCTTTCTAACATGATGTCATCGTGCTAAGAGAGCACTGTTAGCCTTTACAGCAGAGCCTTTACCTAGGTACTGTCAGGGCACGCCCTCATACTCTGCTCCTGACTGGCTAGTAGTCCTTACCTAGGTACTGTGAGGACACGCCCTCATACTCTGCTCCTGACTGGCTAGTAGTCCTTACCTAGGTACTGTCAGGGCACGCCCTCATACTCTGCTCCTGACTGGCTAGTAGTCCTTACCTAGGTACTGTCAGGGCATGCCCTCATACTCTGCTCCTGACTGGCTAGTAGTCCTTACCTAGGTACTGTCAGGGCATGCCCTCATACTCTGCTTCTGACTGGCTAGTAGTCCTTACCTAGCTACTGTCAGGGCACGCCCTCATACTCTGCTTCTGACTGGCTAGTAGTCCTTACCTAGCTACTGTCAGGGCACGCCCCTCATACTCTGCTTCTGACTGGCTAGTAGTCCTTACCTAGGTACCTGTCAGGGCACGCCCTCATACTCTGCTTCTGACTGGCTAGTAGTCCTTACCTAGCTACTGTCAGGCGCGCCCTCATACTCTGCTTCTGACTGGCTAGTAGTCCTTACCTAGGTACTGTCAGGGCACGCCCTCATACTCTGCTCCTGACTGGCTAGTAGTCCTTACCTGGGTACTGTCAGGGCACGCCTCCTACTCTGCTTCTGACTGGCTAGTAGTCCTTACCTAGGTACTGTCAGGGGCCCGCCCTCATACTCTGCTCCTGACTGGCTAGTAGTCCTTACCTAGCTACTGTCAGGGCAGCCCTCATACTCTGCTTCTGACTGGCTAGTAGTCCTTACCTGGGTACTGTCAGGGCCCGCCCTCATACTCTGCTTCTGACTGGCTAGTAGTCCTTACCTAGGTACTGTCAGGGCACGCCCTCACTCTGCTTCTGACTGGCTAGTAGTCCTTACCTAGGTACTGTCAGGGGCCACTCATACTCTGCTTCTGACTGGCTAGTAGTCCTTACCTAGGTACTGTCAGGGCACGCCCTCATACTCTGCTTCTGACTGGCTAGTAGTCCTTACCTAGGTACTGTCAGGGCACGCCCTCATACTCTGCTTCTGACTGGCTAGTAGTCCTTACCTAGGTACTGTCAGGGCACGCCCTCATACTCTGCTTCTGACTGGCTAGTAGGGGTGGGAATCACCAGAGGCCTCACGATACTTAGGAAATTTTGTCGGTTCAGAAATTTTGTCAACATGTGTTTTATCTAAAAAGAAAAATTTCTCTGTTTGTTCATCTCACTTAAATTGTATTGCTGCAAAATGGGATTGTGTCAAGCAGGCAGACTGACCAACGTGTGTGTGTGCGCGCACGGTATTTTTGTTGTTGTGTGTGTGTGTGTGTGTGTGTGTGTGTGTGTGTGTGTGTGTGTGTGTGTGTGTGTGTGTGTGTGTGTGTGTGTGTCTCTGAACGTGTGTGTGTGTGTGTGTCTCTGAATGTGCATTTGTGTGTCTGAGTGTAGAGGAAGACTGACAGCTTGTGTGTTTTGTTGAGAGGAAGACTGACAGCTTGTGTTGTTGTGTGTTGTGTGTTTTTGTGTTTTGTGTTGTGTTGTGTTGTGTGTGTAGAGGAAGACTGACAGCTCTAGTGTGTGTGTGTATTGTGGAGGAAGACTGACAGCTCTAGTGTGTGTGTGTGTGATTGTGTATTGAGGTAGAGACTGACAGCTTGTGTGTGTGTGTGTGTGTGTGTTGTGTGTGTGTGTGTGTGTGTGTTGTGTGTATAGGGAAGACTGACAGCTTGTGTGTGTGTGTGTGGTTGTAGAGGAAGACTGACAGCTCTAGTGTGTGTGTGTGTGTGTGTGTGTGGAGGAAGACTGACAGCTCTAGTGTGTGTGTGTGTGTGTGTGTGTGTGTGTGTGTATAGAGGAAGACTGACAGCTTGTGTGTGTGTGTGTGTGTAGAGGAAGACTGACAGCTCTAGTGTGTGTGTGTGTGTGTGTGTGTGTGGAGGAAGACTGACAGCTCTAGTGTGTGTGTGTGTGTGTGTGTGTGTGTGTGTGTGTGTGTGTGTATAGAGGAAGACTGACAGCTTTTGTGTGTGTGTGTGTGTGTGAGGAAGAGACAAAAATGACAGCTCTAGTGTGTGTGTGTGTGTGTGTGTGTGTGTGTGTGTGTGTAGAGGAAGACTGACAGCTCTACTGTGTGTGTGTGTGTGTGGAGGAAGACTGACAGCTCTAGTGTGTGTGTGTGTGTGTGTGTGTGTGTGTGTGTGTGTGTGTGTGTAGAGGAAGACTGACAGCTTGTGTGTGTGTGTAGAGGAAGACTGACAGCTCTAGTGTGTGTGTGTGTGTGTGTGTGTGTGTGTGTGTGTGTGTGTGTGTGTGTATAGAGGAGGAATGACCAGCTTGTGTGTGTGTGTGTGTGTGTGTGTATAGAGGAAGACTGACAGCTTTTTGTGTGTGTGTGTGTGTGTGTGTGTAGAGGAAGACTGACAGCTCTAGTGTGTGTGTGTGTGTGTAGAGGAAGACTGACAGCTCTAGTGTGTGTGTGTGTGTGTAGAGGAAGACTGACAGCTCTAGTGTGTGTGTGTGTGTGTGTATAGAGGAAGACTGACAGCTTTTGTGTGTGTGTGTGTGTGTGTGTGTGTGTGTGTGTGTGTGTGTGTGTGTGTGTGTGTGTGTGTGTGTGTGTGTGTGGAGGAAGACGACAGTCTAGTGTGTGTGTGTGTGTGTGTGTGTGTGTAGAGGAAGACTGACAGCTCTAGTGTGTGTGTGTGTGTGTAGAGGAAGACTGACAGCTTTACCCCTTAGTATCAAGTATCGAAAAATGCCTCGTCATTCAATACCCAATTTCAACACCTAAGGAGTACATCTCATCAGCGCCAGGGGGCCAATCGGCACGCAGCATGCTTCTACCAAGATCTAATAATGTCTGCGATTGGCTGTCTGACCTTACACGTCGTAGAGACACGCAGGAAAAACTCTACGTTACACAGAGACGTAGTAGGAGCTGGAACATGAATACAAAGATTTGTGTTATGTGTAAGTAGGGCTGGGCAATATATGGATATCATATCGATATCGTGATAGGAGACTGGATATCGTCTTAGATTTTAGATATTGTAATAAGTGTTGTCTTTCCTGGTTTTTAAGGCTCCATTACAGTAAAGTGATGTCATTTTCTGAACTTACCAGACTGTTCTAGCTTTTCTATAGTTGGTTATTATATACACATTAATGATTATTTATCAAAAATCTTGTGTAAATATTTAATATTCGATCTCGAGGTATTTGGTCAACAATATCGTGATATTAGATTTTTTTTCATATCGCCCCGCTCTATGTGTAATGTTGTCGTTTCTCAAGCCATATTTTTGAATACTGACCAATCTTACTGCCGATGCCAAGCCCTAGTTGCTGTCCCGTCACACTGGTCTGCAGCTCGCTGAACTGGTTTCAGTCCAACAGGTGCAGATGAAGAGCAGCACACAGCAGTGTGAGTGGAAGTGAAGTCGGTCTGCAGCAGGGAGGCCCTTTTTGTTCAGCTGCTTCACACCGGCCTGGCCCCCGTGTGTGTGTGTGTGTGTGTGTTTGTGTGTTTGTGTGTTTGTGTGTGTCTGTTTCTGTGTGTGTGTCTGTTTCTGTGTGTGTGTGTGGGTGTGTGCGCGCGTGTTTAACTATATTCGTGGGGTCCAAAAACTGGGAGTACAGTACTTGTGGGGTCCCGACAGCCTGTGGGGCCAAAATGCTGGACCCTCCAAGTTTAAAGGGCTGTTTGAGGGTTAAGATTTGGTTTTAGGATTAGGGATATAATTAGGTTATGGTGAGGGTAAGGGTTAAGGTTAGGCATTTAGTGGTGATGGTTATGGTGAGGGTAAGGGTTAAGGTTAGGCATTTAGTTGTGATGGTTAAGGTTAGGGTAAGGGTTAAGGTTAGGCATTTAGTTGTGATGGTTAAGATGAGGGTAAGGGTTAAGGTTAGGCATTTAGTTGTGATGGTTAAGGTTAGGGTAAGGGTTAAGGTTAGGCATTTAGTGGTGATGGTTAAGGTTAGTGTAAAGGGGCTAGGGAATGCATTATGTCAATGACAGGTCCCCACAAAGATGGTGCAACAAACCTGTGTGTGTGTGTAGCAGCTGGTTGCTAAGGCTCACAGGGGGGGTGGGGGTGAAGGGAGGCAGTGACAAAGCAGCCTTTCATATTCTCTCTGTATTTAAATATAGCTGTTGCTGCTTGTATTTCTCCTCTCTGCAGCCAGGACACTCTGTTCCTGCTGTACTTCAAACTTACACTAACTAAACTTATACACACTGTTGGTTTTTGTCCTGTTTGGCCTTCGTACAGTACATAAAGTACTGTTCAAGTGTTTCTATTTTTTGCGACATGGAAGAATTTTGGTGGTTTTAACCAATGGCAAAGAAAAATCCTCTTTTGAATGTGTTTTAAAAGCAATTTAGCAGGACTTAAAGTATTCCGGCAGCAATATTGTTTTTTCCACTATGGCCACACCAAGACCCGCCCTTCAATAGCATTCACACACTACTATTGGCCAGGCGTCCATGCTTACATATACAGGTCCTATCCCCTGACCCTAACCTTAACCACTCGAGGTCAAAAGCCTAACCCCAACCAATCAGGCTGCTTCGTAGGGCGGGTCTTGGCGTGGCCGTAGTGGGATTCCTAATTTGGTATTCCGGCACCACCGTGCTGGAAAAAATAAAAACTTGCATGCTGTTTTTAATATTTTCGAGTCCATTGATTTCCCCTACCAATCACATGAGAGAAACGCAGCTCTAACTAACGTTACAAGCCTATCGGCAGCAGAGCAGGGCGGGTCCTGGCAACGCAGTGTGATTGTGATCCATAAGTCACGTTAGCAAGTTCACGAAGCCTGGGGATGATGTCCTACCTTTTAGAGAAAGGACTCAAAAATAAATGGCGCTGGGCGTGGATAGAAGTAGGTAGAGACGGCGAGCCTTTTGGCAGTTTGGCAGAAACTGCGAGAGCCTGGTGCTTGTTTCTGCACATTTTATATACTTATGACTGGCCGTGTCTGCGATTTCTGCCGTTTCTCTCCATCCAAGAAAAGGTCAAAACCTTCAAAAACAGCGACAAAAACTTTGATAAGTGACAAACTTAGAGAAAAATATGACCGTAGAAGTAACTACAGCCTTGTAACTGAAAAACTGTTTGCAAAAAATGTTACGTACCTCCTGCAGTCCTCCAGAGTAGCCCTAGGGGGACACGTACCCCCTGCAGTCCTCCACAGTACCCCTAGGGGGACACGTACCCCCTGCAGTCCTCCACAGTACCCCTAGGGGGACACGTACCCCCTGCAGTCCTCCACAGTACCCCTAGGGGGACACGTACCCCCTGCAGTCCTCCACAGTACCCCTAGGGGGACACGTACCCCCTGCAGTCCTCCACAGTACCCCTAGGGGGACACGTACCCCCTGCAGTCCTCCACAGTACCCCTAGGGGGACACGGTACCCCCTGCAGTCCTCCCACAGTACCCCCTAGGGGACCATTGCCCCCTGCAGTCCTCCAGAGTACCCCTAAAGGGGACACGTACCCCCTGCAGTCCTCCAGAGTACCACTAGGGGGACACGTACCCCCTGCAGTCCTCCAGAGTACCCCTAGGGGGACACGTACCCCCTGCAGTCCTCCAGAGTACCCCTAGAGGGACACGTACCCCCTGCAGTCCTCCAGAGTACCACTAGGGGGACACGTACCCCCTGCAGTCCTCCAGAGTACCCCTAGAGGGACACGTACCCCCATTTGAGAAACACTGCCTTACACCAAACGATGGAGTCTTGTTAGGAGCCCCTAACAAGACTCTCAGGGTCTCCATTACGATATTAGACATTAGTCTGAGACAGTGGAATCGCTTGAAAAGTCATTTTGGTGTGAGGTCACCATTAAATTAACCATTTGTGGGATAATGTGTCCACGACTGAACTCTCTCTCTCTCTCTCTCTCTGTCTCTCTCTCTCTGTCTCTCTCTCTCTCTGTCTCTCTGTCTCTCTCTCTCTCTCTCTCTCTCTGTCTCTCTCTCTCTCTCTCTCTCTGTCTCTCTCTCTCTCTGTCTCTCTGTCTCTCTCTCTGTCTCTCTCTCTCTGTCTCTCTCTCTCTGTCTCTCTCTCTCTCTCTCTCTGTCTCTCTGTCTCTCTGTCTCTCTCTCTGTCTCTCTCTCTCTCTGTCTCTCTCTCTCTGTCTCTCTCTCTCTCTCTCTCTCTCTCTCTCATATATCTTTCACATCTTCTTAATTTGTGTTTTCCACCAGGACCAGAACCCCTACCCTGCCCCTCCACATGGCCCGGGCCCCGCCAACACCATGGCGCCCGCGCCCGGAAACAACGCCATGACGGCCCAGCCGGGGGCGAACGCCATGGCGGGTAATCACGGTAACGCAGCGTACCTGAGCAGCCAGGTGGCGGTGGCGGCGGCGCTGAAACAGCAGCATCAGCAGCAGATCCTGGAGCAGCAGAAGCAGCAGTACATGCAGAGACAGCAGCTCATGGCTGAGCAGGTAAACACGCTACTTGGAAAACAGATGCAGTTTTGTCCCTTAAAGGGGTGATAGAATGACCACTAAGGTCTATATAAAAGAGACTTCAGATCCAGTATTAGGGGACCACTAAGGTCTTTATAAAAGAGACTTCAGATACAGTATTAGGGGACCACTAAGGTCTATATAAAAGAGACTTCAGATACAGTATTAGGGGACCACTAAGGTCTATATAAAGAGACTTCAGATACAGTATTAGGGGACCACTAAGGTCTATATAAAAGAGACTTCAGATACAGTATTAGGGGACCACTAAGGCCTATATAAAAGAGACTTCAGATACAGTATTAGGGGACCACTAAGGCCTATATAAAAGAGACTTCAGATACAGTATTAGGGGACCACTAAGGCCTATATAAAAGAGACTTCAGATACAGTATTAGGGGACCACTAAGGTCTATATAAAGAGACTTCAGATACAGTATTAGGGGACCACTAAGGCCTATATAAAAGAGACTTCAGATACAGTATTAGAGGACCACTAAGGTCTATATAAAAGAGACTTCAGATACAGTATTAGGGGACCACTAAGGTCTATATAAAAGAGACTTCAGATACAGTATTAGGGGGACCACTAAGGCCTATATAAAAGAGACTTCAGATACAGTATTAGAGGACCACTAAGGTCTATATAAAAGAGACTTCAGATACAGTATTAGGGGACCACTAAGGTCTATATAAAAGAGACTTCAGATACAGTATTAGGGGACCACTATATAAAAGAGACTTCAGATACAGTATTAGGGGACCACTATATAAAAGAGACTTCAGATGCAGTATTAGGGGACGAGAGAGAGAGAGAGAGAATTGTGTTAAAGTCAGTATCTTAATATTATCGGTAATAAATGATCAGGGCTCATTATTTTCTGTTTCGTCTGGAAACTGGGTTTCACAAGCAAATGCTCGGTGGTGAGATAACCGTAATACGAGGGCCTAAATTAGATTATGGAAATGGAAATCTTTTCTGGTTGGTTTTTGTGTGTCTGCACAATATCACAGAGTCAATTTACCCGTCAGAGAAATCCACTCAGCTTCCTGGGCTTGATCTCGATCCAAATTCGCACAAATCAACAAGATAAACTGGGATTCTGCTCTTCCATACAAAGGAGAGTTCTCTCACTTACTTTATTAATGTAGAAGTTCTGCTTCAAGAAAGGAACTTTTTATATAGCAGGTTTTATTTGCCAAGCTTAACCCTTGTGTTGTCTTCCTGTTTACACGCAACGTTGTGTTTTTCTGGGTAGAAATATTTTTCTACACTTTTCTCAACGTTTTTGTCACTTTTTTAACATGTTTTTTTTATTTTATTTTTGTCATTTTTTTCCGATGTTTTACACTTTATGCCGATTTGTTTTTGTCACTGTTTTTTTTTGTTTTTGTCAATTTTTTAACAATTTTTTGTCGCTTTTTTCAATGTTTTTTTTTCTCTCACATTTTTTTCATATATTTTTTTTAATCACTTTTTGTAAAAAATCCACTTTTTTCCGATTTTTATTTTTTCATTTTATTTTTTGGTTCATTTATTTCAGCATAAAAAAAAAAATCTTTTTGTCGATTTTTTTAAAATTTATTTAATTATTTTTCCCTACGTTTTGGTAGCTTTTTTCCCAACCTTTGTCGCTTTTTTCAACGTTCTTTTGTCATAGTTCTGATTTATAGAAAGTTTTTGTAAACGGGTCAAATTTGACTCTAGGACAACAGGACGGTTAAGAGAGAAGACCGAATATTTTGTTGTAAGAATGAGCTGTAAAGTAAATAACCTATAATTTTGTTCATGGCACTTTGTGTGCATGACACTGACCTAAAGAAAACATTATGCATCACCCTTTTTACACAAAGAAATCAAAATGAATCGGATGATAAATGACATTAGTCCGTGATGCAGTTTGAGCCGTTTTTATTCACGGCTGGAAGTTAAATGTTAAAACCTGCAGTCGAGTTGAGTCGGAGAAACTTTTCACCAACCTGTAAGCACTGGTTTTAAACACTAGAGGGAGCTGTTGGATTACAGGAGGAGTGGTGGGACCGATTCAGACACAGCATTTAAAAATGTGTTCCCTTAGCCAGTCAGACACAAAAACATTGGGGGGGGAAAAGGGTCCGAGTTGAAGAGAAAACAAGTTACTGATTATCTATCTATCTATCTATCTCTCTATCTATCTCTCTATCTATCTATCTATCTCTCTATCTATCTCTCTATCTATCTATCTATCTCTCTATCTATCTCTATCTATCTATCTATCTATCTCTCTATCTCTATCTATCTATCTCTCTATCTATCTCTATCTATCTCTATCTATCTCTCTATCTATCTATCTCTATCTATCTATCTATCTATCTATCTATCTATCTATCTATCTATCTATCTATCTACGTCTTTTATTGTCTAGCAGACATGTTGAAGTATTAATGTTGCTTCTAGATGAAAAGACTGATGATGATGTCTGTCTGTCTCTCTCTCTGTATCTGTCTGTCTCTCTGTATCTATCTGTCTGTCTCTCTGTATCTGTCTCTCTGTATCGGTCTCTCTGTCTGTCTCTCTGTATCTGTCTGTCTGTATCTGTATCTGTCTGTCTCTCTGTATCTCTGTCTGTATCTGTCTCTCTGTATCTGTCTGTCTCTCTGTATCTGTCTCTCTGTATCTGTCTGTCTCTCTGTATCTGTCTCTCTGTATCTGTCGGTCTCTGTATCTGTCTCTCTGTATCTGTCTGTCTCTGTATCTGTCTCTCTCTGTTTCTGTCTGTCTCTCTGTATCTGTCTCTCTCTGTATCTGTCTCTCTGTGTCTGTCTCTCTCTCTGTTTCTGTCTGTCTCTCTGTACCTGTCTGTATCTGTGTCTCTGTATCTGTCTCTCTCTGTATCTGTCTCTCTGTGTCTGTCTGTCTCTCTGTACCTGTCTGTCTGTATTTGTGCAGGAGAAGCAGCGGCAGCAGGACCAGCAGCTGCAGAGACACCTGACCCGACCGCCGCCACAGTACCAGGACCAGCCGGGACAACCGGCCAATCAGAACCCTTTCCCACAGCCGCCAGTCAACCAGTTTACAGGTAGGAACATCAGGACCATCGACTGCCTTTACAAGGATCACAGATGCTAAATAAGCATTTCATTAATTTACTGACATTTCACTTTTTGGGGTTTTAATATTGTCTTCAACTGTTTAACTGGTAGTATCAGTCGGTCAAACTTCTTACTGTCAGTTAGAAGAAAGAATACAAATATATTCTAATTTGTGGAAACCATCTCCGAACTGATCAGCAAAACTATTTTGTCTCCAGAAGATTTAATTCCTCAGTTCAGTGGTTTCATGTTGAGATTTTCTAGCACAAAAAAGTGTCATTTGTTCCCAGGTTGCACTGCTCCTGTGTCCATTTATATGAAAGAAATATAAGCGACAGTCAGTCAACCAAAATAAGACCTAAGACAAGACCTAAGACAAGACCTAAGACAAGACCTAAGACAAGACCTAAGACAAGACCTAAGACAAGACCTAAGACAAGACCTAAGACAAGACCTAAGACAAGACCTAAGACAAGACCTAAGACAAGACCTAAGACAAGACCTAAGACAAGACGACCTAAGACAAGACGACCTAAGACAAGACGACCTAAGACAAGAAGACCTAAGACAAGACGACCTAAGACAAGACGACCTAAGACAAGAAGACCTAAGACAAGAAGACCTAAGACAAGAAGACCTTAGACCTAAGACAAGAAGACCTTAGACATTAGACAAGAAGACCTTAGACATTAGACAAGAAGACCTTAGACATAAGACAAGAAGACCTTAGACATAAGACAAGAAGACCTTAGACATAAGACAAGAAGACCTTAGACATAAGACAAGAAGACCTTAGACATAAGACAAGAAGACCTTAGACATTAGACAAGAAGACCTTAGACATAAGACAAGAAGACCTTAGACATTAGACAAGAAGACATTAGACAAGAAGACATTAGACATAAGACAAGAAGACATTAGACATAAGACAAGAAGACATTAGACAAGAAGAGAAGAAGGCATAAGACAAGAAATAAGACAAGAAGACATTAGACAAGAAGACCTAAGACAAGAAATAAGAAGACAGAAGTCAAAAGACATGAGACATTAAGACACAAAAAAGTGTAATTTGTTCCCAGGTTGCACTGCTCCTGTGTCCATTTATATGAAAGAAATATAAGCGACAGTCAGTCAACCACAATAAGACATTAGACCTAAGACAAGAAGACCTAAGACAAGAAGACCTAAGACAAGAAGACCTAAGACAAGAAGACCTAAGACAAGAAGACAGAAGGCATATGACAAGAAGACAAAAGACAAGACAGAAGTCAAAAGACCTAAGACATTAAGACACAAGACACACAAAAAGTGTCCTTTCTTCCCAGGTTGCACTGCTCCTGTGTCCATTGACATGAAAGAAATATAAGCGACAGTCAGTCAACCACAATAAGAGCTTAATAAGTTCAGTAAGTTGTATTTTACAGCAGGAACTGTTCAGGAAGAGTAGCCTGTGCTGTTTGTCCGGTCAGATCACATTTGTTTTATTAAAATAATATTGGAGCCTGTTGTTCTTGTGACTCTCAGGACAGACACATATCTGTCTGTTTGTCTCTCGCTCGGCTCACCGCTGATTTGAAAGTTAAATAACAAACCGCAGTGGTTCAGTCCCCGAGCCGCTCAGACAGACATTCAGCTTGTAGCTGCTACGTTACACTGGCTGATCTGTGTTTTCATACTAATGATGAAGTGGTAACGACTAGTCATTCACAGCTTCAGCTGCTGCTGGATAATGTGTAGCGTTATGGCCCTTTCTAATTTAATGGTTACTAAGCACTTTTCACAGAGAACTTTTGGCTGGTTCCTCGTCAGTTTAAACCATTAATTACTTAAATTAGTTCTTTTATAGACTTGGTCGACATTACTGGGAACGCCTACTAAAACGTGCGTCTGTCTGTCTCTCTGTGTGTCTGTCTGTGTCTCTGTGTCTTTGTCGGTCTGTGTCTTTGTCGGTCTTTGTCTATCTGTGTGTCTGTCTGTGTCTCTGTCTGTTTCTCGGTGTGTCTGTCTGTCTGTGTCTCTGTCTGTGTCTCGGTCTATCTGTGTGTCTTTGTCTCTGTCTTGGTCAGTCTGTCTGTGTGTCTCTGTCTGTCTGTCGGTGTCTCTGTCTATCTGTGTCTCTGTGTCTGTCTGTCGGTGTCTCCATCTGTCTGTCTCTCTGTCAGTCTGGCTCTCTGTCGGTGTCTATCCGTGTGTCTGTCTGTGTCTTTGTCTGTCGGTCTGTGTCTCTGTCGGTTTGTCTATCTAGCTGTCTGTCTGTGTCTCTGTCTGTCTCTGTCTGTCTGTAGTGAGCGTAACGTTAGACCTAGTTAGCGGTTGCTCTTTACTCTCATATTTACGTATTTTTTTTTTGGTACGATGCCGATAAGTTTCTGTGTGGCGTTCTGCGTCTCTAATAAGAATAAAATCCTGATCTTTAGTTTGATATACTGCCGAATAGACAGACAGAGAGACGGTGTTGTCTTGCTGCAAGTTTAAAAATAGTTTATGTTGGTCGCACAAAACAATTAAACTGAACTTTGGAGAAACTATGACGTAATTATTTTCAGATATTCTTTATACAAATAAAATATAAGTAGACCAAGTTAGACAGTCGTCCATATCTATTAGGGCTGTGCTCGATTTGAAGAAATTCTTACTCGACTGACACTCATTCAACTGTACCGACTAATCGATTAGTTGATTTAAATCGACAGATCTGTAAATCTGAGTTTCTCCACAAAGAGTCGTGCTAAAAGCACCACTTTAATTCTTGTGTTTACCAGAGATGAGCTCGTACGTTTCTTGGAAATAAGTCATTCAGCATGAAAACAGCATCAGACATGACTAATGGAGTAAAGAAATCTAAGTTGACTAAGACTAAAACCACCGATTAGTCGACTAATCCACTAAGAGGGAGCGGCCCTACTAATTGATGTGCATCCCATACTGCCTTGTTTGGTATTATAATTAGAATTTTTTTATAATGCAAATTGGTCATGCAATCTTTTAAAATGGATGTTTAGTTTCACTTGAACTGGTCAAAAATAAAATACACCCTGCAGGGAAGTAAGTCTAAGTTTTGTGAGGTTTGGGGACCTTTTCTTTGACCGAATACATGGAGGGTGATGCTAACGAATAACTGAGAATGACCGAAAAGTGTCCGCAAACTGTCTTAATTCATCTTTTTCTCTCTCGACTAAAAGGTAGCAGCCCTAATATCTAATATATCTATATAGCTCAACTTGACATGAATAAACAATGTAACATTTTGCGATGCTGTTTTACAAACTGTGTTTCTGCTTCACAGCTTCCTCTCAGCCAATGGGCAGCGTCGGCTCCATGGGAGGCCCCGCCCCCTCCCAGCGTATGTTCCCTCAGACCCAGGGCATGATGGGTATGAGCATGGGGCAAGGTGGCGGCGGGCCAGCCGGCGGCGTGGCTCCGCCCCCTGCGGGCAGCCAGGCCGACATCGGCCTGTCGTCCTGCGGGGGGGTAGGAGGAGGAGGAGGAGGAGGAGGAGGAGGAGGCGCGCCTGGCGCGTGGACGTGCAGCAGGTGCTCTACAACAACATGAACCTTCACGCCGCGGCGCAGCAGGGCGGCCTGCAGCGGCAGCCTCTGGGCGCCATGACCGCGTCCTACCGGCAGAACCTGCTGGCTCAGCAGCAGCACCTGAAGACGCAGCCCAACGCCGCCATGTTGAAGCAGCAGCAGCAGCAGCTGGCCGCCGCCGCAGCGCAGCAGCTCGCATGCCGGGCGCCATGCAGGGCGCCATGGGAGCCGGTCTGCAGGGACCGCAGAGTGGCGCCTGGCAGCAGCAGCAGCAGCAGTTGGGCAACCAGACATCGTCCGGTAACTCCGGTTTACCGCCAAACGCCTTCAACAACGCCAACGCCTTTCACATGCAGCAGCAGCAGTCTCGCATTCCCAAGATGCCGCCGGGCGCTACGCCGTTCGTCGGCGCTAACCCCGGCGGGCGTCCGATAGTCGGTCGGAACGCGGTGCATCAGATGATGCAGACAAACATGGCCGCTGCTCAGCAGAGGGCGCAGCCCAACGCTCAAAGCCCGCCAGCAGCAGCAGCAGCAGCAGCAGACTCAACAACAGGCCAATCAGAGCCTCCCAGACCTGGCGGCGTTCGGACAGCCGCAGGGCAACGGGCGCCAGGGACTGCAGTGTAACCAAGGTTACCAGGTGAGCAGGACTGCCAGTCAGCAGCAGCAGCAGCAGGTGGCGTTCGGATACAACGTGGCGTCGGGGAGCTTCGCAGGCGAGAGCGAGCTGGTGGACTCGCTTCTGAAGGGCCAGAGCACCCAGGAGTGGATGGCCGACCTGGACGAACTGCTCGCCAGCCACCACTAGGAGAAGATTTAACACTGTCGTGATTTTTTTAAACAAACTAAAAGAGATCCAGACGGGGAGGTCGGAGCGATAGCGATAGCGTTAGCCGGCCAGCTAACTTAGAGAGCAGCCAGCGGATGAATGCGAGTCTCCTCTAGGGTTGGGTATCGTTTGGGAATTTTTACGATTCCGACGCTGAACCGATTCTACGAAAAACTGAAAAATAAATGGGTTGTTTTTTTCGGCTGTTTCGGTGAGCCCAGAGGGGAAGATATGGCATTGTTAAAGTAGCCTACGTTTACGGTAGCTATAGCTAACGGTACACTACAGAGGAAGTGGGATATTGTTACGTACGCTTCGGAGCGACTGAGAGAAAATATTTCAGTCGTCACACTCGGTAGAACCCAAACGAGGAACCGAAATTTACGTTCATATCCGGTCCGATTCCTACCGGTTGCGTAGGAATCGGTTCCACAGTGGAACCGGCTTTCGGTACCCAACCCTAGCCTCCTCTCCTCTCTGTAAACATCTGGCTGACTGGCGAAGTCATGAAGGAGCCGTTTGCTGTGTCACGTTCTCATTATATTATTCCCAATATATCGGTAGATGCTGATCACAGTAGAGCTGCGAAGATGAATCGATAAGTTGTCAATGGGTTGCTTGTTTTGTCTCTAAAATGGTGAAAAATGTGGGTTTTTTTCAAACTGATTTTATTTTTATTTTACTATTTATCAAAAAATAGTTGTCGATTTAATTAAACGGTTGACAGCTAATCGATAAAACTTTCGCAGCTCTAATGCAGAAGGCCAGCCACACGTGGAAACACACACACACATTCTCACTCAGTGTTTGTAGTTTCACACGAGGCCAAAATATCTGTTGTTGACTTTTTTTTTTTCTTTAACAAAACCAATGTCAGCCGAAATCTAAATAGGCCACAGAGGGGCGAACGTGTGAGCTTGTTTCGGACAGATTGCAGATAATTGGTGCGTCACACACACACACACACACACACACACGATCATAAACACATACAATCATATACACACACCCATACAGAGAGACACATACACAGACACACACACACACACCCATACACAGAGAGAGAGACAGAGACAGACACACACACCCTTACAGAGAGAGACACAGCCACGAAACACACACACACACAGAAACACACAAAAAGACCTATACACACACACACACACAACACAATCATACACACACACCCATACAGAGAGACAAAGGCCCGAATCCCAATGCGACCACAGACATTGGAGCTTGGGTGTCCCAGGGAGCTGAGGGTTTGAGTACACAACCGAGTTTCCGTGAGTCTGCATCGATGCAGACTTCACCAGGAATTACCCACAGCAAAGCGCAGGACGCACACCGGAGAGACGAGTAGGAACCGAAATACAGGTAAACAACAGAGCAACACACCAGGAACGGACCACCTGGTGTCCTGCTCAGAAACAAGAGTTTGTCAGCGGCTCCTGGGCCCGCCTGGAAACAAAAATAAAAGGACAATCCCAAACCGAAGTTCAGCAAATTTTGTATTAAACGCGCAAAAAGTCGGGAACCATTTTACCTATCCGAGCCCCACACACACACTCATACCGAGATCACAAGTCAGGAGCTACCAGGGCTCACTTGAGCAAGACACACACACCCATACAGAGACACACACAGAAACACACAATCATACACAGACCTATATATACACACACACACACACACACACACACACAATCATACACACACACACATACACACAACACACACACACACACACACACACACACACACACACAACACACAAAATACCACACACACGGTCACACACACACACACACACACAGACACAAAAACACACAGACTCACACACACACACACACACACACACACACACACACACAATCATACACACACACAATCATACACACACACATTACACACACACACACAATCAACACACACAATCATACACAGACATATACACACACAATCATACACAGACATATACACACACAATCATACACAGACACACACCAGAAAAAAACACACACACAATCATACACACACACACACACACACACACACACACACACTGATTAAGGATTACCGGAGACTGAACGGAGGAGTCATGTTAAGACTACTGAAGCTACGGCTCAGTGCTAACCCGCTGTAGCTGCCCCACAGCGCCACCTACAGCGCAGCAGCAGCAGCGCTCGCTCACACTTTCAAAAACCTCTAAAAAGTTACGCTTAGATGAAGTGAAATCACTCCTTTAAAAAAAAAAAAAAAAAAAAAAGCAGGCTTGAACATGACACATTAGCATTATGTGGTGAAGTAATTTGAACTGAGCGTACTTCTGTTTTTTTACATGTTTTACTACAACTTACAAGCGCTTCATGTCACTGCGAACACTGTCCCAAAAACATCCTGTTGTGTTCTCAGTTCTCACGTAGAAATCAAACAAATGTTTTGTATTGCCGTGGTATTAATTTACCTCCTATAAGCAGACAACAATGCCCAGAGCCAAACTCAAAGCTAATTCAAAGTTTATTGTTCATGCAGTGCTCGGGAAGAATCTGGAAAACCTACGCTGGTATTTAAATATCTAAATGTCGTTTTAGGGAAATGACCCACGGTCATGCAAAGGAGCCAGACTGTCCCCCTGACAACAAAGGCTGGTTATCTGTTTGTTTGCTCCAAACAAAGAGCCATCTGTTGTTGTAGAAGATGTTAATTTAGATCACCTAAATTAAAGGCATTTTAAGTTCCGATCAACCAGACCTGAGGCTACGTCTACGTTACTACGTTTTTTTGGTTTTAAAAACTGATTCGTTTTTTACGCCTCGCGTAAGCACTACTCGGGCGTTTTCGGAGCCCCTAAAACTGAGACATTTAGAAACGAGGACGCACGTCACCTTATCGGTTAGGTAGCTTACAGACCTTTCAGTAACAGTTCTGTCTCTGTGTCTCTCTCTGTCTGTCTGTCTCTCTGTCTGTCTTTCTGTCTTTCTCTCTGTCTGTATCTCTGTCTCTCTCTGTCTCTGATGTGTTGGGTAGCTTACATACCTTTCAGTAACAGTTCGGTCTCTCTCTGTCTTTCTGTCTCTCTCTCTCTCTGTCTGCCTGTCTCTTTATCTGTCTCTATCTGTCGGTCTGTCTGTCTGTATCACTCTCTGTCTGTCTGTATCTCTCTCTGTCTGTCTGTATCTCGGTCTGTCTCTGATGCGTTGGGTAGCTTACATACCTTTCAGTAACAGTTCAGTCTCTCTCTCTTTCTGTCTCTCTCTCTCTGTCTGTCTGCCTGTCTCTTTATCCGTCTCTGTCGGTCTGTCTCTCGCTGTCTGTCTGTCTGTCTCTGTCTATCGGTCTGTCTATCTGTCTCTGATGTCTTAGGTAGCTTACATACCTTTCGGTAACAGTTCTGTCTCTGTCTGTCTCTCTCTCTGTCTGTCTGTCTCTCTGTCTCTCTCTCTCTAGGTGTCTCTCTGTCTCTCTCTCTCTGATGGGTTAGGTAGCTTACATACCTTTCAGTAACAGTTCGGTCTCTCTGTCTCTCTCTCTGTCTGTCGGTCTCTTTATCTGTCTCCATCTGTCGGTCTGTCTCTCTCTGTCCATCTGTTTGTCTCTCTGTCTCTGATGCCTTAGGTAGCTTACATACTTTTTCAGTAACAGTTCTGTCTATCTCTCTCTCTGTCTCTCTCTCTGTCTGTCTGCCTGTCTCTCTCTCTCTCTCTGTCTGTCTCTCTGTCTGTCTGTCTCTGTCTGTCTGCCTGTCTCTCTGTCTCTCTCTCTCTCTCTCTCTCTCTCTGTCTGTCTGTCTCTGTCTGTCTGCCTGTCTCTCTGTCTATCTCTCTCTCTGTCTCTCTCTCTGTCTGTCTCTCTCTCTCTCTGTCTGCCTGTCTCTCTCTGTCTGTCTGCCTGTCTCTCTCTCTCTGTGTCAAAGATCGTTTCTGTCTCGAAACCCCGCTTAAAAATGAGAACCTAGTAGTGTAGATGTAGCCTGAATTCTCCTCCGCTTTCCCGATCAATCAGAGGAAATTATTTGACTAATTAGTCAATGACCTCTGTGTCACCGTAGTTACACTAAAACATGCAAAAACATGCACGTGTGCCCCTTTTAAAATCTGAAGTTTAAGAGCCCATGTGGAGAAATCTAGCAGAGACACAGGAGACGCTGTAGCTCCCATTCACACGTTTTCTGTTTGGTTTAAAAATACTGTAAATGTTACTCAGCATTAAAGAAACAGAGTCAGAGCTCAGTTTCCCTTTCGCAGACCTGTGTGTGTGTGTGTGTGTGTGTGTGTGTGTGTGTGTGTGTGTGTGTGTGTGTGTGTGTGTGTGTGTGTGTGTGTGTGTGTGTTTTTTTTTTTTTTTTTTTTTGTATGTGTATGTGTGAGAATGTGTGTGTGTTAGCCGTTAACTGTAATTTTTCAAATCGACACGTTGAAGGTTAGTTGTTTGAAACTATTCTGGCTTTAAACTTTCCAGTTTTGCGAGCTGTAAAATCTCTAAAAACAAAAAGACTCAAAGACTGACATGACGAGACGAGTTTTCTCAGCCCAAACACTGAAGCACTGAACAGATGAAGCATTAAACTGTTTCCATGTCAATGTAAATGTTCACGTATGTCACCTGTCGAGATATATATATATATATATATATATATATATATATATATATGCGTTCAAGTCTGCTAGCGACAGCCCTTAGAGGGCTACGCCTATACCAAAATAGGCCGATAGTTACGTATTGTAACTCCAGATTCTATGAGTAAAGGCTTGGCTCTCTAAGGTTCGGGGCCACCTGCCCCGCTAACATTGGCTGAAGAAAAATGCTGATGTTGGGAGCAGGTCTCTGGTCGCGCCACTGTAATACTATACGGTATCTGCGGACCTAAGAGAGCCCCCATGGCCACGCCAAGACCCACCCTTCAATAGCTACTATTGGCCAGGCGTCCATGCTTAACGCAAGGCAACATAACCTGATTTGTACAGGTCCTATCCCCTGACCAATCGGCTATCCTAACCTTAACCACTCGAGGTGAAATGCCTAACTACCCCCGACCAATCGAGCAGCTTCGTAGGGCGGGTCTTGGCGTGGCACAGGGCGCCAAAGAAATCTTCAGCGCGATGGTGTTTTTTTGCCTCCAGCGTTGTCTTCCAGGCAGCTAACCTTAACCCTAAATATAACCATTGCCGCGCTGCCTGGAAGACGACGTTGGGGGCAACAAAAAAAAACACTAACTTAACACATTAAGTCTATTTGGAAAATGACATTTCCAGCTGACTACTTCTAATAAGAGGTGATTTGTTTTTGCCCTAAAAAAAACAAACCTTTCCAGGAGGTTTACCCTCCCAAAATAAGCTCTTCCACATAGTTAAAGTCCTGATATTCTTAAACGAATACGGACAGCATTCACAGCCTCAGTGTTCTCCTAAATTTGGGGGTTTTTTTTGTTCCACAGATCTTTGCCGAGGTGTTAGAGGGATGTTGTGTTCAAAATTCATGTTACGATGCTGAAAGATGAGTTCTTTTCAGGTTTAAAACAACTTAAGTTAAGTGAAAATGATCCCCGAATGTGTCGGAGAAGAAAATGTTCCTGACTCTTTTCCACGATTTAAAAAATGTTTTTTTGAAAGTTTCCCAAATTTCAAAACCTCGCTGTGTGTTTCCTGACAAAAGATCGGACTTTAAAATGTAAAAAAAATCGGACGGCAGGCGATGAGTTTAACGTTGAATACGGACAGAATAAAAATACAAAAAAAAGCCAGCTCTTGTGATGCTGAAAAATGAATTTTTTAGACGTTTAAAAGAACGTAATTTAAGTCTCTTGAACGAAATATAAAACTGATCCCCGAGTACCCGTGAAATTCTGACTTTTTTCAGCATCAAATTGTTGCTTGAACGCAGAATCTTTTTGAACATTTTGTGAAAATGCCAAAACATTGCCGTGCGTTTCCCGTTAAAAGATCTGACTTTAACTCTCGTGTGATGTCTCCCTGCAGCAACTTTTTTAGTTTTTTTTTCTGGGTCAAA